>NC_083324.2:85985348-86136343 GCF_963455315.2 Globicephala melas | reverse complement strand
ATTCCTTTGACTCTTAATATGTGTTTCTTTCTTTCTTTTTTTCTGCACCTTGTTCTTTGTTTCTGCAATGATATTTTGAGAGACAGTGGGTAGAGAGTGGAAAGAGATGGGCTTCTGAGCTTGGCAGAATTCAGCAGACAGGAACTTCTTACTCTTAAGGATCTTACTCTTAAGATCCTTACTCTTTCACCTCTGAGCTCTGTGTCCTTGGACAACTTTGCTTCGATGCTCTGAGCAAGTAGTGTTAAAATGAGGCTAATAACAAGTACCTTGCAAGGTTTTAAACAAGATAAATGTATGTAAAGTCACTAGCGCAATGCCCTTCACAGTAATAGACAGCCAGTAAATGTTAGCTATTGTTCTTAAGGTTGTATTTTCTTATTCTTGCTTACACAAGCACAGTATATCTTATAATTACAAAACCACATGCTTGTGTTGATGTGTTGTTTGTAGTTTTTAAAATTTTTTTTCTTAAGCAGTGTAAAGAAAAACTAGTCAAAATCTTTAAAAAGTTCAAATCTTCACCAGTAAAAGCAAGAAGCCTTGTTGGTTCTGAGTGATCCTAACCCAAATCAGTAGTGTGGTGACACTTCTGTTTCATTATGACATCTACCAGTCACCTGCACTGGCCTTCCTGAAACAAAACAGTCTTTGAGAAATGCAAGCACATCGCTCAGCCTTGTTATGGAAAACTGGCAGACACCTGGATGTGCCCAGAGGGACTGTGATTTCACTTCTCACTCCATAAGCAACATCCTTCTGTTGTGAATTAAATCTTCACAGTCAAAATCTGCGTCTGCATGTGCTTGTTTATTTGGAAAAGAAATGTTATTCAGAGGCATTTTATTTGTAATAGTTATGGAGCAGTATGAGAGTGAGCAAGCTGAATATTGGTGTAGCGCTCTTTCCATGTGAAGATTCCTCGCCAGCATTGGTTTTTCTTTCTGGCTTAACTATCGTTTCCTATTACGACAAGGGACAAGTTATATTTTATACATACGTGTGAGTATGATGATTACATGTGCCAGTAACATGTATGGATATTGTATGTATTCTGTATGTGAATTAATGTATATAATATCTGAGGCTCTGCGTGTTAGTGAACTGGTTTCTGTTTACACAAGAAAATTTTTCTGGTTTCGCCGACCCTTACTTTATCCGAGAGGGTAAATGCTGTTCTCTTATCTCACATCCCAAGCTGAGTTCAGCATCTGGAGAAGCTTAAGGTCTCAGTGCATCAAATTATCGTGCTCAAACTGTTGTTTATTACAGTCCATTTTGTCCTGTCATTCCAGTGACAGAATGTCAAAGCTTTTCTTTCCGTTACCTTCAGCTCTCAGCATCTGCAGGGATCTGATGTGCTGTTTCTGCTTTACTCAGGGAGAAAAACTCAAGTGCTCAAGATGAAGGCTACAAGACTGCAGGCACCGGTTAACCCCTTTGCTAAAATAAAGCTCAGGGCGGGTTTATGCCCTGCCGTTTCCCACCCTGGACCACAAAAGCGCACTCCATTTTATGGATACCTGGTAGTTTCTTACATATTTCCGTCACTCTTCTCTTGAGTAGCAAATAACCACAAGCAAATCATGGGTGATAGCATTCATGATAGTATTGACAGGGTAAGTCTAGAAATTCAGTGCTCATTTCATCACTAAATGTTTCTACAACTATGTGGCCTGTAATCTGAGTGATTTAGTTTGGATAAATGGGAATATTGTATCCTATAAAACTCAGTCTAGAATAGCTAAACATGCACATGAATTTCCCATTGAATGTTTAGAATCTTCAACTTCTAGCCTTTATTTTTCAATTAGAAACGTGTACCTAATTACGTATTTTTAGTTTTACATAACTGTAATCATATATATCATTATACATGATTTGTCTTTCCAGGATGAATTTTTGTCCTGCCAAAAGATGCTTTCATTTCTAGGATAGAATGCAACTTCTCTTACTCAGGTAAGAGAAAATCTGCCAGTAGTGAAAACACCACACTGATTACAGGCGAGCAAACATTTGTATATTTCTACTCAAACTCTCCTTTGGCCCAGGCAGCACTCTTCTCTCACCTGAACTTCATCAGTCACCTGCCGACTCATCCCTCTGCATTCATTCTTGTTTCCCTCTCAAATCTATTCATTCACCCAAGGGAAACTAGTATGCTCTTCTACACCAATAAATCTGATCATATCACTTCTCTACTTAAAACTGTACAATGACTTTCCATTCTTACGGAAAGCCCTTCTGCGTGTGAGGCTGGATCTCTCCCCATGCTCCCCCGGCCCTCTCTGCTCCAAGCACACCTTGCCATCTTCTTCTCCCTCAGGCAAACACCATTCCTTCTCCTGTGCTGTCTCTCTGCCTGAAATGCTCTTCCTGCCCTTCTTCACCGCATTAGCTCCTGGTCACCTTGCGGATCTCACCCCCAGAGCTTCCTCAGAGAACCTTCCCCAGACCTCCCTGACTAGGCCAGATCACCATCATGGTTACTAACAGGTGACACTCCTCTTAAACACACATCAGAGTTACCATTTTACGTTTGTGTCGTTATTTGATCATGGTTCATCTCCCTCCCTAGAGTGTTAAGTTCCGTAAGAACAGGGACCATACCTGGTTTTGCTCACCGTGGTATCACTAGAGCCCAGCCCAAGGCCTGGCATACGGTACCTGCTCAGTGGAGACTTTGTAGAATTGAACAAAGACAACCATATCTGTAGTATATTCTATTTTAAGAAAGTATATCCTCAGTCAGCCTGGTTTACAGTTTTATCCACTAGTTGTTTGTTTCTTTTTTATTGAAGTATGGTTGATTTACAAGGTTGTGTTAGTTTCTGCTGTACAGCAAAGTGATTCAGCTATACGTATATATACACTCTTTTTCATATTCTTTTCCATTATGGTTTATCATATCACATAGCATGTTGAATGTAGTTCCCTGTGCGACACAGTAGGACCTCGTTGTCCATCCATTCTACATATAATAGTTTGCATCTGCTAACCCCGAACTCCCAACCCATCCCTCCCTCCCTGCCTCGGCAACCACAAGTCTGTTCTTTACAGATCTCCACTCTTTTTTTTTTTTTTACATCTTTATTGGAGTATAATTGCTTTACAATGGTGTGTTAGTTTCTGCTCCATAACAAAAGCGAATCAGCCATACATATACACATGTTCCCATATCTCTTCCCTCTTGAGTCTCCCTCCCTCCCACCCTCCCTATCCCACCCCTCCAGGCGGTCACAAAGCACCGAGCTGATCTCCCTGTGCCATGCGGCTGCTTCCCACTAGCTATCTACCTTACGTTTGGTAGTGCATATATGTCCATGCCTCTCTCTCGCTTTGTCACAGCTTACCCTTCCCACTCCCCATATCCTCAAGTCCATTCTCTAGTAGGTCTGTGTCTTTATTCCTGTCTTACCCCTAGGTTCTTCATGACATTTTTTTCCCTTAAATTCCATATATATGTGTTAGCATACGGTATTTATCTTTCTCTTTCTGACTTACTTCACTTTGTATGACAGACTCTAGGTCTATCCACCTCATTACAAATAGCTCAATTTCGTTTCTTTTTATGGCTGAGTAATATTCCATTGTATATATGTGCCACATCTTCCTTATCCATTCATCCGATGATGGACACTTACAGTGACACCTAATTCACGTAATTATCACTCTGTTGAGATCTTTCTTCCTTTGTATATTTGTTTTGTAGTCTGCAGTGTCGACTAGCCTTTTAAAAATTTTAAATCCGTGCTCCAGGCACGGTTTGAAATGCGAAAAGTTCCCTCTAGTTTCACCCAGCATGGATTGGGTTTGAGGATATGTTTCCATAAGAGACAAGAGGGGGAGATTATTGACTTCCTAGCAACTCCTGAAAAAGATCGTTGCATTGAGGCCTGATTATTTTCATATCCTGTATTTCCAGAACAAGAGATGTTTGGGGAAAAAAAAACCCACTGTGACACCAAATGTATAGGATTTGTTCTTGTGATTTTGGGTTACCTTTTGCTTTTGTCCATTTGGGACAGTTCTCGAAGGGAACACTTTGCTTATCTGGGCAGTATGTAGCATACTTGTGGTCTGTAAATATTTTTGTAGATCCACTTTAAACCACACAGACCTAGGCTTGAGAGTTTCAGTGAAAGATCAGTAAGAACCTTTGGCTTTGAAATGACATCTGAGCATCCTACCTTTTCATTTGCATTCCATCTTTTGGTTTCAAGGGAAAAAAAGATTTTTTATTCACTCTACTTTTTGGATACATATGTGTTTTTACTTAAACAGTGGCTAATTCAGTCAAGAAAATAGCTGTTAATTAGAAAATGCAAGTTTGGGAAAAATAGGAGTCGATTATAGTACCGGAAGCCTAGGGTTTATGGTGAAGGTAGGGTCAAAGGTGGACAGAGGACATGACCTTTTGGTGTTACCAGCTTGATTTGCGTGTCACAAGTGCAGAGTAATTACCTTACCTTTCTCCTCTGAGTTAAGAGATTGTGGAAACCTTACATAAATGGGCCAATCCTCCTCCTGTACTTGACAAGGCTACATTTCTTTCTCCCCTCCAAAGATAATGTATAAGATTGACATTATCAGAAGAAAAATAATGTTGGTTGCTGTTTTTTTCTAAACAGTAGCAGATAAGCAAAGACCATTTTGTAAGTAACAGTGACTTCCTGCTTCATTAAAAGGTTATTTATGTTCTGTGGAAAAACACTATTTAAATGGTAGTTTCAACAAGCAAGTTGTATCTCTCTTTCCAATCAGTGTAGGAGATAAACTGTTAGCAATAACAAAGAGGTGCCCACTGAATTGAGGATATACTATTTGGAGATAAAGAACTTTGGGGTGGTTTTAATCACTTCCTGCATTTCAAGAGAATTGTCCACTTAATATATTTATAAGAGTGATCTTAATTTCAGATTTATAATGTTTCCGAATATATGTTTTTGAATGTACACATAAAAATTAAATTTAGAGGAAAGAGTCTCAGAAATAACGCTTCTGTAAAGCTGACTATAAACTCTGCTCCTCTGTTGCTTCCATTATGGGATGGGAGTAATTAAGCAGACATAATATAACACATAAAGGAATTTATTAGGCTTTTATTAAGGCTTGATCATTTGAGTTTCAGATTTTAAATCTCAAAGGGCTCATAATTGTTGTCATTTTCTACTAAAAGCCGCATTTAGAAAGAAGTTAAACTGCAGTGGAAAAGAAAAGATGCGTTTGAATGGAAAGTACGAAGTGCTGTTTTCATTACTTCAGCACTTGAATGTGAGCGCCTGTTGTGCCTAGCGAGAGGCTTTTAATCGGTAATAAGACACTGCTTCCCTGAGTTAATTTATGCTGATATTTTCTTGAAACCGTGTTACTTGCAGGAAGTAGACATTGGAGATGGAGATGTGCCTTGGTAGGAAGGGAGAGATTGGTTTCAGACTCCAAAAATGTGAGCGACTAATTTGCCAGACCAATTTAAAATCTTAGAAAGGTTTTCAATTTGATTATTGACTCAAGAAACACACTGGGACAGTTCCAGGACTCGGCAGAGTGAATTCAGGTTTGTAACACTGAACAGCCGTCTTCTGGTTAAACAGTGTGTCCTTGCAGTTTTAACCTTTGTTTCTAAAAATTCTGTCTAAAAAATATTAGTGAGTATGGGATCTTTGAGTCTTTAGGATCTTTTTTCTGCATATTAATTTGTTTGGTACTGAAATTCTCTCTGTGGATATTGTAAGGAACTGAACTTCCCTGACCCCACAAAATTCATTGAAATTTTGTCTCTCTGATTATGAGCCTTAATTTACTGCTTTCTCCCAAAAGTCTAGAGAACATCCGAAAGCCTTTCCTAGTGGCATGGTTGTCAGGACAACAGATAGGATATATCTGTCTCATCATGTCTCCTTATGGATTCCTAAGTCCCCATAAAGCTGCATCTCTGGGGTCATGAAAGTAAACATCTCCCCAAGAGAGGCAACGTTTTAAAATGTAAGAGACCCTAGAACTGAAAACTTTGATGGAAAAGGGATAAACGGGGCTCAGAACTGTGAGATTTATTCCACTGTTTTGCCTAGAACCAGCCCTGGCCCAAGATTTGAGTTGGATGAATTCCAGTTAATGGAGGTTTTGCTCTAATGTTGAAAATAAAAACAAAACTGCTGGGCTCAGATTGAGCATCACGTTTGTAGTTTCCCTACCCCTTGTTTGCTTTCAAGGACCGAGAATAAGACTGTTGATGTCTCATTTACTGGTGTCACACCTAAACCCATCTATTATAGTCCATCAGGGTGGACTCACTGCACACACACAGTGATATCAGGGTGTCTATCTCACAACACACAGAATTTGGCCTTAAATTCATGCCTGACGTAGGGAGCAAGCAAATGGCCCTTTTCCCCTCTGCTCCGCTCCTCATTCGGGCCTGCCTTATGAAAAAGTTACTTCTCTGGAGATGCCTGAAGCTGAGGCGGTGGTTTCCTGGCTCTGGTTCTGTCCGCCTACTTCCTGGGGTCTGTGTAGTAATCCGTGCCGCCTCTCAGCCTTGCAGAGGCCTCACATACGTCCCTCGCTGCTTTTGGTTTTTTTCTTTAAACATCTTTATTGGAGTATAATTGCTTTACAATGGTGTGTTACTTTCTACTTTATAAAAAAGTGAATCAGCTGTACAAATACATACATCCCCATATACCCTCCCTCTTCTGTCTCCCTCCCACCCTCCCTATCCCACCCCTCTAGGTGGTCACACAGCACCAATCTGATCTCCCAGTGCTATGCGGCTGCTTCCCACTAGCTAGCTATTTTACATTTGGTAGTATATATAAGTCCGTGCCACTCTCTCACTTTGTCCCAGCTTACCCTTCCCCCTCCCCAGGTCCTCAAGTTCATTCTCTACATCTGCTTCTTTATTCCTTTCTTCCTGTCCGGCCCCTAGGTTCTTCAGAACCGTTTTTTTTTTTTTTCTTTTTTTAGATTCCATGTATATGTGTTAGCATAAAGTATTTGTTTTTCTCAGTAAGTTTTTCTGACTTACTTCACTCTGTATGACAGACTCTAACTCCATCCACCTCACTGCAAATAACTCAGTTATGTTCTTTTTCATGGCTGAGTAATATCCCATTGTATATATGTGCCGCATCTTCTTTATCCATTCATCTGTCGATGGACACTTAGCTTGCTTCCATGTCCTGGCTATTGTAGATAGAGCTGCAGTGAACATTGTGGTACATGACTCTTTTTGAATTATGGTTTTCTCAGGGTATAGGCCCAGTAGTGGAATTGCTGGATCGTATGGTAGTTCTATTTTTAGTTTTTTAAGGAACCCCCATACTGTTCTCCATAGTGGCTGTATCAATTTACTTTCCCACCAACAGTCCAAGAGGGTGCCCTTTTCTCCACACCCTCTCCAGCATTTATTGTTTGTAGATTTTTTGATGACAGCCATTCTGACCTGTGTAAGGTGAAACCTCATTGTAGTTTTGATCTGCATTTCTCTAATGATTAGTGATATTGAGCATCCTTTCATGTGTTTGTTGGCAGTCTGTATATCTTCTTTGGAGAAATGTCTACTTAGGTCTTGTGCCCATTTTTTGATTGGGTTGTTTGTTTTTTTGATATGGAGTTGCATGAGCTGCTTGTATATTTTGGAGATTAATCCTTTGTCATTTGCTTCATTTGCAAATATTTTCTCCCATTCTGAGGGTTGTCTTTTCATCTTGTTTATGGTTTCCTTCGCTCTGCAAAAGCTTTTAAGTTTCATTAGGTCCCATTTGTTTATTTTTGTTTTTATTTCCATTCCTCTAGGAGATGGGTCAAAAAGGATCTTGCTGTGATGTATGTCATAGAGTGTTCTGCCTATGTTTTCCTCTAAGAGTTTGATAGTGTCTGGCCTGACATTTACATCTTTAATCCATTTTGAGTTTATTTTTGTGTATGGTGTTAGGGAGTGATCTAATTTCAGTCTTTTACACATAGCTGTCCAGTTTTCCCAGCACCACTTATTGAAGAGGCTGTCTTTTCTCCATTGTATATTCTTGCCTCCTTCATCAAAGATAAGGTGACCATATGTGTGTGGTTTATTACTGAGCTTTCTATCCTGTTCCATTGATCTATATTTCTGTTTTTTTGTGCCAGTACCATACTGTCTTGATTACTGTAGCTTTGTAGTATAGTCTGAAGTCAGGGAGTCTGATTCCTTCAGCTCCGTTTTTCTTTCTCAAGATTGCTTTGGCTATTCGGGGTCTTTTGTGTTTCCATACAAATTGTGAAATTTTTGTTCTAGTTCTTTGAAAAATGCCACTTGGAGTTTGATAGGGATTACATCAAATCTGTAGATTGCTTTGGGTAGTATAGTTAGTCATTTTTACAATGTTGTTTCTTCCAATCCAAGAACATGGTATATCTCTCTATCTGTTTGTATCATCTTTAATTTCTTTCATAATTGTCTTTTAGTTTTCTGCATACAGGTCTTTGGTCTCCTTAGGTAGTTTATTTCTAGGTATTTTATTCTTTTTGTTGCAATGGTAAATGGAAGTGTTTCTTTAATTTCTCTTTCAGATTATTCATCATTAGTGTATAGGAATGCCAGAGATTTCTGTGCATTAATTTTGTATCCTGCTACTTTACCAAATTCATTGATTAGCTCTAGTAGTTTTCTGGTAGCATCTTTAGGATTCTCTATATATAGTATCATGTTATCTGCAAACAGTGACAGCTTTACTTCTTCTTTTCTGATTTCGATTCCTTTTATTTCTTTTTCTTCTCTGATTGCTGTGGCTAAAACTTCCAAAACTGTGTTGAATAATAGTAGTGAGACTGTGCAACCTTATCTTGTTCCTAATCTTAGTGGAAATGGTTTCAGTTTTTCACCATTGAGAATGCCGTTGGCTGTGGGTTTGTCATATATGGCCTTTATTATGTTGAGGTAAGTTCCCTCTATGCCTATGTTCTGGAGGGTTTTATCATATATGCGTGTTGAATTTTGTCAAAAGCTATTTCTGCATATATTGAGATGATCATATGGTTTTTATCCTTCAGTTTGTTAATGTGGTTTATCACATTGACTGATTTGCATATATTGAGGAATCCTTGCCTTCCTGGGGTAAACCCAACTTGATCATGGTGTGTGATCCTTTTAACCTGCTGTTGGATTCTCTTTGCTAGTATTTTATTGAGGATTTTTGTATCTATGTTCATCAGTGATATTGGCCTGTAGTTTCCTTTCTTTATGACATCTTTGTCTGGTTTTGGTATCAGGGTGATGGAGGCCTCGTAGAGTGAGTTTGGGAGTGTTCCTCCATCTGCTATATTTTCGAAGAGTTTGAGAAAGATAGGTGTTAGCTCTTCTCTAAATGTTTGATAGAATTCGCCTGTGAAGCCATCTGGTCCTGGGCTTTTGTTTGTTGGAAGATTTTTAATCACAGTCTCAATTTCCATGCTTGTGATTGGTCTGTTTATATTTTCTATTTCTTCCTGGTTCAGTCTCGGAAGGTTGTGCTTTTCTAAGAATTTGTCCGTTTCTTCCACATTGTCCATTTTACTGGCGTATAGTTGCTTGTAGTAATCTCTCATGATGCTTTGTATTTCTGCAGTATCAGTTGTTACTTCTCCTTTTTCATTTCAAATTCTATTGATTTGAGTCTTCTCCCTTTTCTTCTTGATGAGTCTGGCTAATGGTTTACCAATTTTGTTTATTTTCTCAAAGAACCAGCTTTTAGTTTTAATGATCTTTGCTGTTGTTTCCTTCATTTCTTTTTCATTTATTTCTGATCTGATCTTTATGATTTCTTTCCCTCCGCTAACTCTGGGGTTCTATTGTTGTTTCTCTAATTGCTTTAGGTGTAAGGTTAGGTTGTTTATTTGAGATATTTCTTGTTTCTTGAGGCATGATTTTATTGCTATAAACTTCCCTCTTAGAACTGCTTTTGCTGCATCCCATAGGTTTTGAGTCGTCGTGTTTTCATAGTCATTTGTTTCTAGGTAATTTTTGATTTCCTCTTTGATTTCTTCAGTGATCTTTTGGTTATTTAGTAGCATATTATTTAGCATCCATGTGTTTGTATTTTTTACAGTGTTTTTCCTGCAGTTGATATCTAGTCTCATAGCGTTGGGGTCAGAAAAGATACTTGATACAATTTCAGTTTTCTTAAATTTACCAAAGCTTGATTTGTGACCCACGATATGATCTATCCTGGAGAATGTTCCATGAACACTTGAGAAGAAAGTGTATTCTTTTGTATTTGGATGGAATGTCCTATTAATATCAATTAAGTCCATCTTGTTTAATGTATCATTTAAAGCTTGTGTCTTCTTATTTATTTTCATTTTGGATGATCTGTCCATTGGTGAAAATGTAGTGTTAAAGTCCCCTACTATGATTGTATTACTGTCAATTTCCCCTTTTATGGCTGTTAGCATTTGCCTTATGTATTGAGGTGCTCCTATGTTGAGTGCATAAATATTTACAATTGTTATATCTTCTTCTTGGATTGATCCCTTGATCAGTATGTAGTGTCCTTCTTTGTTGCTTGTAATAGTCTTTATTTTAAAGTCTGTTTTGTGTGATATGAGAATTATTACTCCAGCTTTCTTTTGATTTCAATTTGCATGGAATAAGTTTTTCCATCCCCTCACTTTCAGTCTCTATGTGTCCCTATGTCTGAAGTGGTCTCTTGTAGACAGTATATATACAGGTCTTGTTTTTGTATCCAGTCAGGCAGTTTATGTCTTTTGTTTGGAGCATTTAATCCATTTACATTTAAGGTAATTATTGATATGTATGTTCCTATTACCTTATTCTTAACTGTTATGGGTTTGTTTTCAGTAGGTGTTTCCTGCCTAGAGAAGTTCCTTTAGCATTTGTTGTAAACCTGGTTTGGTGGTGTTAATTTCTCTTAACTTTTGCTTCTCTGTAAAGGCTTTGTGTTCTCCGACGAATCTGAATGAGATCCTTGCTGGGTAGAGTAATCTTGGTTTCAGGTTTTTTCCTTTCATCACTTTAAATATGTCCTGCCACTCCTTTCTAGCTGGCAGAGTTTCTGCTGAAGGTCAGCTGTTAACCTTATGGGGATTCCCTTGTATGTTATTTGTTGCTTTTCCCTTGCTGCTTTTAATATTTTTTCTTTGTTTTTAATTTTTGCTAGTTTGATTAATGTGTGTCTTGGCATGTTTCTCCTTGGATTTATCCTTTATGGGACTTCTGTGCTTTTGGACTTGATTGACTCTTTCCTTTCCCATGTGAGAGAAGTTTTCAGCTATAATCTCTTCAAATATTTTCTCAGACCCTTTCTTTTTCTTTTCTTATGGGACCCCTATAATTCGAATATTGCTGTGTTCAGTGTTGTCCCAGAGGTCTCTGAGACTGTCCTCAATTCTTTTCATTCTTTTTTCTTTATTCTGCTCTGTGGTACTTATTTGCACTATTTTATCTTCCAGGTCACTTATCCGTTCTTCTGCCTCTGTTATTCTGCTCTTGATTCCTTCTAGAGAATTTTTAATTTCATTTATTGTGTTGTTCATCATCGTTTGTTTGCTCTTTCATTCTTCTAGTTCCTTGTTAAATGTTTCTTGTATTTTCTCCATTCTATTTCCAAGATTTTGGATCATCTTTACTATCATTACTCTGAATTCTTTTTCAGGTAGACTGCCTATTTCCTCTTCATTTGTTTGGTCTGGTGGGTTTTTACCTTGCTTCTTCATCTGCTCTGTGTTTCTCCGTCTTCTCATTTTGCTTAACTTACAGTGTTTGTGGTCTCCTTTTCTCAGCCTGCAGGTTCGTAGTTCCCATTGTTTTTGGTGTGTGCCCCAGTGGCTAAGGTTGGTTCAGTGGGTTGTGTAGGCTTCCTGGTGGATGGGACTGGTGCCTGTGTTCTTTTGAATGGGGCTGGTTCTAGTCTTTCTGGTGGGCAGGACCACTTCTGGTGGTGTGTTTTGGGGTGTCTGGGAAGTTATTATGATTTTAGGCAGCCTCTGTGCTAATGGATGGGGTTGTGTTCCTGTCTTGCTAGTTGTTTCGCATAGGGTGTCCAGCACTGTAGCTTGCTTGTCGTTGAGTGGAGCTGGGTCTTAGTGTTGAGATGGAGATCTCTGGGAGAGCTTTCACCATTTGATATTACGTCTCTGGACGTCTCTGGTGGACCAGTGTCCTGAACTTGGCTCTCCCACCTCAGAGGCACAGGCCTGACACCTGGCTGGAGCACCAAGACCCTGGCAGCCACGTGGCTCAGATGTAAAGGGAGAAAAAAAAAAATTAATTAATTAAATTAAATTTTTAAAAGTTATTAAAATAAAATTTTTTAAAGTTATTAAAATAAAAAATAATTATTAAAAATTTTTTAAAAGTTAAAAAGTAATTTAAAAAGAAAGAAAGACGAGAGCAACCAAACTAAAAAACAAATCCACCCATGATAACAAGCGCTAAAAACTATACTAAGAAAAAAAAAAAAACCCAACAGAACCCTAGGACAAATGGTAAAAGCAAAGCTATACAGATAAAATCACACAAAGAAGCATACACATACACACTCACAAAAAGAGAAGAAGGAAAAATATATATCTTTGCTCCCAGAGTCCACCACCTCAATTTTGGGATGATTCGTTGTCTATTCAGGTATCCCACAGATGCAGGGTACATCAAGTTGATTGTGGAGCTTTAATCCGATGCTCTTGAGGCTGCTGGGAGAGATTTCCCTTTCTCTTCTTTGTTCGCACAGCTCCTGGAGTTCATCTGTGGATTTGGCCCCGCCTGTGCATGTAGGTCGCCGGAGGTCGTCTGTTCTTTCCTCGGACAGGACGGAGTTAAAGGAGCAGCTGATTCGGGAGCTCTGGCTCACTCAGGCCGGGGAGCAGGTGGGGAGGGGTACAGAGTGCGGGCCGAGCCTGCGGCGGCAGAGGCCAGCATATCGTTAAAACAGCCTGAGGCACCGTGTGTTCTCCCGGGGAAGTTGTCCCTGGATCACAGGACCCTGGCAGTGGCGGGCTGCACAGGCTCCCGGGAGGGGAGGTGTGGACAGTGACCTGTGCTCGCACACAGGCTTCTTGGTGGCAGCAGCAGCAGCCTTAGTGTCTCACGCCCGTCTCTGGGTTCGCGCTTTTAGCTGCGGCTCGCGCCCGTCTCTGGAGCTCGTTTAGGTGGCGCTCTTAATCCCCTCTCCTCGCGCACCAGGAAACACAGAAGCAAGAAAAAGTCTCTTGCCTCTTCAGGAGCTCCAGACTTTTCCCTGGACTCTCTCCCGGCTAGGCGTCGTGCACTAGCCCCTTCAGGCTGTGTTCACCCCGCCAACCCCAGTCCTCTCCCTGCAATCCGACCAAAGCCCGAGCCTCAGCTCCCAGCCCCCGCCCGCCCCAGTGGGTGAGCAGACAAGCCTCTCGGGCTGGTGAGTGCCGGTCGGCACCGATCCTCTGTGCGGGAATCTCTCTGCTTTGCCCTCCGCACCCCTGTTGCTGTGCTCTCCTCCGCGGCCCCGAAGCTCCCCATCTCCGCCACCCGCAGTCTCCGCCCGCAAAGGGGCTTCCTAGTGTGTGGAAGCTTTTCCTCCTTCACAGCTCCCTCCCACTGGTGCAGGTCCCCTCCTTATTCTTTTGTCTCTGTTTTTTCTTTTTTTTTGCCCTACCCAGGTACGTGGGGAGTTTCTTGCCTTTTGGGAGGTCTGAGGTCTTCTGCCAGCGTTCAGTAGGTGTTCTGTAGGAGTTGTTCCACATGTAGATGTATTTCTGATGTATCTGTGGGGAGGAAAGTGACCTCCACATATTACTCTTCCGCCCTCTTGAAGGTTTCCTCCGTCGCTGCTTTAAGCTGCATCCTGGCCTCTTAGTCTTCACAGTAACACAAAACAAACACCAGTTTGTTTGGAGCCACAAAGAGAACTGTCTGTAGTTTGGGGATATATTCTTGATTTCAAGTTGCCACCCTTTCCTCTTTCCTTGCTTGTTCTTTTCCACCCTAGCCCCTTCCATTCTCCCTTAACGGTTCTCTAACCAAATGGCCAAAATCCTTATTCCACGGAGGCTCATAAACCACAGACATTTGTTAGATGAATATCAGGAAAAGGTATATGGAGTTGAGTTCTTTAGCAAATTTTTTTTTGCGGTACGTGGGCCTCTCACTGTTGCGGCCTCTCCTGTTGCGGAGCACAGGCTCCGGACATGCAGGCTCAGCAGCCATGGCTCACGGGCCCAGCCGCTCCACGGCATGTGGGATCTTCCTGGACCGGGGCACGAACCCATGTCCCCTGCATCGGCAGGTGGACTCTTAACCACTGCGCCACCAAGGAAGCCCTCTAGCAAATCTTATCGTAAAGTTTGTGGTCTTAAAATGAGGCTATTGTTTTAATTACTTGGGCTTCCGGCTCCCAGTCCTGCCCCACTAGCTCTGTCTAAATTATAGTCCCAGAATGGTCTATCCCAGTACTTAGCATTTAGTGCTGATCCAGGATAACGTTTTCACCAATCTGACTTAAGGAAAATAAGGACAATACAATACAGTAAAGTTAAATTCACTATTTAAAAGATTCTTTTTAAAATCCCTTTCTATTATGAAATGATTGTGGTGATAAGTATTATATTTTCAAAAAACTATGTCCCTACTTGTAAAATAAAAAGTAGTTAACCTTATAAACAAACTGGGTTGGTTTTGTTTAATAGCTTTACCCCTCCCCCTCCGCAGTTTTACTAGTGTCCCTGCTCTGTCTAATACCCTACGGCACTCACCATTATCTGCAAGTCCGCATGCTTCAGCACAACGCAAAGGCCTGGACCAGCCCCTGTCTACTTCCATCGTTTCCCACCATTTCGTATTCTGATCTAAATTGGCTGGATGGCATTCATTCTTAACAGTACTAGCCAGGTAAAAATCCATCAATGATGGCATAATATAAACAGGGAAATTTATATTCATAAACAGAGTCAAACAATTCTGAGTGCCTGAGATTAGCTCAGAACGCCCTTTCCTCTTTCATGGCTTCTTTTCTGCTTGAGCCAGCTTTCCCACTTTTTGTAAACTTTAACTTTTTTTTTGGTTTGGGTTTTGTTTTTGTTTTTTTTTTAATTGCTGTTTTTCATAGTGGCTGCACCAATTTACATTCCCACCCACAGTGTAGGAGGGCTTCCTTTTCTCCACACCCTCTCCAGCATTTATTATTTGTAGACTTTTTGATGATGGCCATTCTGACTGGTGTGAGGTGATACGTCACTGTAGTTTTGATTTGCATTTCTCTAATGATTAGCTATGTTGAAACCTGATTAACTTGTATTGATCCTTGAAACTTAACTACCAGCTTCACCCTCAGTGTGCCAGTCTCTGTGCCCTACACCTGTGCTTGCTACTTTCATCAAGAGCATGAACACCTATTGGAAAGAATCTCTTTCTTACATCTGTTGCCACCACTAAGCTGGAAAGTTCCACGAGGAAAGGGATCTGGCTTCTTCATCTTTGTGACCTTTGCACAAACTCTGAAGACTTTCTGAACTGAAACAAATGGAACAGACAGCTAAGATGTGGTTAATCAGAATGGAAGCAAAACTTTTTCTTTCCTCCTTCCCCAAGTGTCTCTTCAGAGGAGCAAACTTCCTTCCTGACTAAAGCCCTGTTGCATAGCAAGTGACTGTAGCTTTGGTGGCAGCAAAGATAATTTCTCACATCCCCTCCCTTCCACTTTCTGTTTCATGAGAGGGAGGGCCGCCTTGTCTTTATGTAACTTACTGGACCCTTCTGAGAATTTCTGAGCAATCACTCCACTCCTGAAATCAGCTTCTTTTTTGCCCAGCTCTCCTAAAATTTGGTGCTCCAGTGTTTGTGTGGTGGTACAGTAAAATAATAGTATGATTGTTTAGGGTTCTGAGGTCAGACTGTAAAGAGCCAATAAATACTTGATTGTTAGTTGAAATATCAGATTATTTCTATTGGCTCAAAACAGTCTAAGATGATAAGTTATTAGCTTCCTTTTAACTTTTATATTTATAAACCCCTTTTCTTTATTTTGTTTTATGGAGAAGGAAGTATTGACACTCTGGTTTCATAACCATTAGAAGAGACTAGATTAGTAAATTATTGTGCTGACATATTGTTCTCATTATAAGAATATTTTTCGTTTTATTCCATCGAAATGTATTTCTTCAGAACTGACCACGTCCCCAGCATGTGGCACATACTGGGGGGAGAGGATGAAGAGAACATGGATCATGGCCCCAGACAGGGAGGCTCGTAGGGGTCAGCGCTGTGCATTATATTAATAGAACAATTACAGAAGAGTGGGTGGGATGCTGTCAGGGTGATAATTGCGAAGAGTGAGGGCCTTAGCTACCTGAGGACGGGGTGACTGAAGAGAAGTTTCACAGAGGAAGGGACGCCTGAGCTGAACTTAAAGGCTATTTCAGTGCTTAGGGGGGCATTCTGGAAGCAGACTGCCCAGATTCATATCCTAGCTCTTCCATTTACTACCTGTGCGACCCTCAGAAAGTAAGTTAACCTGCCTGTGCTGGTAGTTTTCTCATAAGTAAATGGAGGGTAATTGTAGTACTTACTTCACAGAATTTTTGTAAGTATTACACACATTAAATGACACGTGTTACATGCACTAAGCACTTAGAACAGTGCCTAGTGCAGAATTAGCTTTTACTACTATTAGGAGTTGACCTGATAATTGAATTAGGGAAAAGGAGTAAATGTAGGGGTACAGATGTGTGAGAGAGCATACCAAGTTCAGGGAACCTCGTGCAGTTTTTCAATATTGCCCCAAAAGGAGGTAGTACACGTAAGAGTAAAGGGAGGTGAGAACTGTACAAGCAGATGTGATTTGGCCTTTATCCTGTAAGTGACGGGAGACCCATTAAAAGGCTTTAGGTGATTGGGTTTGGACTTTGTAAAGGATATCCTCCTGCCAGTTTTAAGGCTGGAAAAGGGAAAGCCAGGGAGAGATTGAGGATAACATAGATTGTGTAACATGCCAGGCAAGGAATGGTATAGACTTAAAGGAGTGGCAGAGGAAAGGATGCTACACTCCTCACCCAGCAGTTTTGTTAAAGGCTAATTGCTTTCATACCTTTTGATGGGCCAGGTCCTTTGAGACACAGTCGTCAGCCAAATCAAACATTAGTACAAGCATATTGTCCTCATCTCAAATTTAACTATTGAAAAACCTGTAGATGGACAGAGGCTTAGCTTTTAATAGACTAATCAAAGAGAGCATAGTGGAAAATTATTATTGGAAGTGAAACTTTTAGACTACTATGAACTATTTGGGACATGGATTTTTTAAAATAGAGGAATAATCAAACAACTCCAGTGAAGGAGAAGCTACTAAATATATGGTACCACACTTTGTCTCATATGTTGCTCGTAAACATCTGTTTTTTATCTGCATCAGTACTGGTCTATTATGAGGGTGGATATGAAAGTGGAAGATGGAAAACCCAGACTACTCGGTGACTGTGGGTATATTCCTTAACCTCTGGGAGCCTTGCTTTACTTTTCGGTGTCCTGGAGATAATAGAGTCATCCCCTGGTATCCTCGGGGGATTCCAGGACACACACACACACACACACACACACACACACACACACACCCCATACCAAAGGGTGCTCAAATTCTTTATGTAAAAGGGCATAGTATTTGCATATAATGTATACACATCCTCCTGTATACTTGAAATCATCTCTAGATTACTTGTAATACCTAATGCAGTGTAAATGCTATGCAAATAATTGTAAATACAGTGAAAATGCTATGTAAATAGTTGCCAGGCACGCAACAAATTCAAGTTTTGTTTTTTGGAACTTTCTGGAATTCTTTTTGCAAATATTTTTGGTCTGCGGTTGGTTGAATCCATAAATGCGGAACCCGCAGATACAGAAGGCCAACTGGATTTCAGATAGCTGTCATGAGAAACAAATGTGATAATGTAGGTGAGAGCCATGTGAAATAGAAAAGCGGCATTTGCCAAGCTGTGCATCTAATATGGGCTATTTTAAGCTTTTTGTTTATCCTTTGGTTCTTATAAATATGGGTTTGGTTTTAGTGGAGTTTTTGAGCCAGGTGAGAAAGAGTTTGAGTAGTGATGCTGTTAAATTTTAATTTTTGAGTTGCTTTTCCAAAGTATTTCTGCCACATGCACTGTCAGAGCTGACAGTTGACTGAATCACTTGTAATGAAAGTGCCACTAAAAGTAACCATGACTAATTCATATGAGCCATGGAAGGGCTATTTAATAAATGCCAGAAAATATTTAATTAGCTTAGAAACAAAGACAACAGCTAGTTTATAATAGATAGGAGGACCTTACCTAAACAATGGCTACTCAACTCTGTCATTCTGCCTAGGTCTCTAGAATTATTTAACAATCTTAGGCCTCATTGTGATCAAGAATATGTACTCTGCTCACAACTTTATGGTCTCTGTATTCTATTCTGTGACCTTTCTCTGACACAGTGAGAATGCTTCCTCTCAGATGACTGCTGCAAATCTTGTCAACTGATTAAGGGACCAAAATCCTGAGTATGTTTACATGGATGGCCAGTTAACGGCACCTTGCCTACGTATTATTCTGTGACGTTGAAGTAAATCAGGATTGTTACAGATTCCATTTGATTTAATTTAATAAACTCTATTTACCGTGAGGCTTTATGAACCTTACTCAGGGAGACACAAGGACCTGCAAGCTGATGTCAGAATATATTGGGTTGGCCAAAAAGTTCTCCTGGGTTTTTGTAATAGCTTATGGAAAAGCCCAAAAGAACTTTTTGGCCAACCCAATATGTCTGAGTCTCTGAGGACTTCTTTCATTGCCTTCTATAGATGTCTTCAGAAGCCCTTAAAACTGTTGTGTGTGACAGACGCTAGACATGGCCTAGAAGGTGCGCTAGGTTAGAAATGGCTGTGCAGAGCTGGCAGCGCGTTATTGCTTGACAATAAGTCTGAGTCGTGGTGAGGTTCTAGCCAGGATGTGTTTGAGATGTATCCATCTGTAGCCACAGATTGCAGGTAGGAAGCATGCTGACTAGTGACTTGAGTACAAAAGCAGAAGATGCAATGAAGTCAGTCAGTGTATCTTTGAGAAGCTAATAGACAACTGGGGCTTCCCTGGTGGCACAGTGGTTAAGGATCCACCTGCCAATGCAGGCGACACAGGTTTGAGCCCTGGTCTGGGAAGATCCCACATGCCACAGAGCAACTGAGCCCGTGTGCCACAACTATTGAGCCTGAGCTCTAGAGCCCGTGAGCCACAACTACTGAGCTCTCATGCCACAGTTACTGAAGCCTGCGTGCCTAGAGCCAATGCTCCGCAACAAGAGAAGCCACCACAATAAGCCTGTGCACCGCAACGAAGAGTAGCCCCCGATCGCTGCAACTAGACAAAGCCCACGCACAGCAACAAAGACCCAACTCAGCCAAAAATAGAATAAATAAATAAATAAAAATTTAAAAAGAAAAATATAATAGACAAGTTTTCACACCAGTGAACTCAGCCTTCTACTCCTAGTGAAGAACCGAATTCCACGCAGGTAACATCCAGGCGCTCGAGCCGTTTCATCAGTGATGCTTATGAAGGGCATTTGAGATTAAAGCAATATGGGATCATGATCAGGGTACTAAAGTGTCAGTCGGCCTGGAAGACAACTCATTTGAGCAGATGCTCTACAAGCAACACATGGAAGCTACAGAGAGATTAGTTTTGAGTCACTTTGGGGAAGAAGCTTTAATGCTGACATAGCTACACATGAGGACATTTTTGTGTGTAATTTTATATTTCCTTGGACTTGAAGCTGTTGTCTTACAAATCAGAAAATAATACACCACAGTTGGGAAAAGTTGATAAGAGTAATTTCAAAATAAAATGCATACCATCTGTTTCTAAGGGCTAAAGGGAATATTCTGAAACTCAATGTGATTTCAAAGAGCTATAAAAACAATTTCTAACGGGTGCATAGCCCAGGTAAATAGCAGGCTTTTAGCAGTTTTCTTTTAGGTAATATATTTACCCCCAAACCAAGAGCACTTCAGTGTTTTTCATTATCTCTCCATTTTGGTTTATACTTTCTCTCTCTCTCTCTCTCTCTCTCTCTCTCTCTCTCTCTCTTCCTTTTCTCAGAGGTTCCTTTCTCCCCTCTTCCTCTTTATAAATACTCTCCTCCTCTAAAACATAAATATGTAAGTGTATTCTTTCCTGCCTGAGACAGAAGCTGATTTAATGTGGATGGACCTCTTGGGCTACAAGACAAAGTTCCAAGTCCGTGAAGACTTGTGAGAAATTCATGTGAGAGGCAAGGAAGAAATTATTTATTTAGAGAAAGGAGACACCTACACAGGATAGTTTTTATCCCAATGAAAGTAATACGGGAAGAAACAAAATAAGATGGTCTACAAGTTGGACATTAAAAATATATAAGAGGGCTTCCCTGGTGGTGCAGTGGTTGAGAATCTGCCTGCTAATGCAGGGGACACGGGTTCGATCCCTGGTCTGGGAAGATCCCACATGCCGCGGAGCAACTGGGCCCGTGAGCCACAACTACTGAGCCTGCGCGTCTGGAGCCTGTGCTCCTCAACAAGAGAGACCATGACAGTGAGAGGCCCGCGCACTGCGATGAAGAGTGGCCCCCGCTTGCCACAACTAGAGAAAGCCCTCGCACAGAAACCAAGACCCAACACAGCAAAAACAAATAAATTAATTTTAAAAAAAAAATATATATATATATATATAAAAGATTGGAATATTTTACAAAGTGCACCCCATGACAGTAATATTGATGAACAGATATTGCAAATGTTGTGCACCTGTGTCCCCACTGAGACCCTGTATTGTTTTAAAAGTGTTATTTACCAACTAGCCTAATCCTTGGTGGATTTGTCAGTCTTCTGATGGGAGGAAGAAGAAAAAACCCATGAAATTCTTGCTGAATGTAGACGAATTCATACCTACCAGTGAGAGAAGCAAAGTAATAGTGAAGACAGCTAATGATCTGTGGAACATACAAGTAAAGTTTAGTTTGTCCGATAAGATGCCTAAAGCATCGCCCCTGAGATCACCACCAGGGCCATACTGTATAGTTACAGAAGAGGGACTGGTTGACCAGGAGAACATTTAATATTGTGTAAGACTGGAGTTATAAGGGAAGATAACAGAAGTAGTTTCATTAGTCATCTTATTTCATACATATTATCTACTTAAGGACTTTTTTAGGTTTTCTTTCTTCTTCATGAAGTTTGGAGCAAAAAATCATGACACTGTTTCTAAAATGTTTCTGATGCATTGAATATGTTTCACTGCTTTCACATGGAAGGTAGGGAAAACTTCCTGCCTTTTACAGAGGCTGAGAAAGTACCATAACCTACCAAAACGGGTTACATTGCTTTTAGCCAACATAATTCAGCTGTTTAGAGACTTGTAAAGTAATGGTCGGTTGGCAGCTCTGTCGTTCACTGTCAATATTCTTTAAAATGGCCATTTTCATTAGATGTATTTCTGGAAGCACTATTATTAGGTTTAAGAGTACAAATGTTACTTGGTTAAGGGGTTCTTGATAAATACTGCCAAATTGCTTTCTTGAAAAGCTGACCAATGTACATTCTCACCCCAGCCTAGTCTTCAGTTTCAAAGATTAATTTGGGGGGGGGACTGATGAATGATTCTTTTAATGTGCTGTTGTATTTATTTATCTTATATTGCATCCAGATTTTCTACATCTATACTCGAAAGTAAGAGTAGTGTATAGCAGTGGGTCTTAATCTGGGGGAAGCCATGATTCTTTTGAAAATCTCAGGAAAATCATGAGCCTTCCTCTCAGAAAAATCAACATACCAAGAAAATGCAGATTTTTCATATTTTAAGGGGACTGTGGAGGGTCTTCCCCTTAAAATATTGTTGCTCCCATTATACTAAGTGCTTTGCATGGATTATTTTATTCAATCCTCACAATCTGGGGCATCACAAAGGAAAGCAACTCACTCAAAGTGGCATAACTATCACAGTTAACACTTGAACAACATGGGTTCAGGCTGCCCAGTTCCACTTATATGTGGATTTTTTTTCCAATAAATACATCCTACAGTACTACACGATGCACAGTTGGCTGAATCGGCAGACACGGAACCACAGATACAGAGGAAAAGCTGTAAAGTTATTCAAGGATTTTCAGCTGGTGGATCGGTGCCCCTACCCCCTGTGTTGCTCAAGGGTCAACTGTAAATGGTAAAGCTGGGATTCAAACTCCAGAACCTGTCCTCTTATCCAGGATATTATACTATACTGAGGTTAACACACCTTGTCTTTCTTCTTTTTTCACGTCATTTTGTCAGGTTTTTCTAATAAGAGTAATGCTGCCTTCCTAAAAATCTAATGGGGTAATTTGCCATATTTTTTGTGTGCTCTGAGTCTATTTCTGTAGCATGAGGTTATCTGTTTCTTAAAAGTTTAAGAGTTGACTGCTAAGAAGCTTTCTGCCTAGAGTCTTTTAAGAGGAAATTGTTCAATAACCTTTTTAATTGCTTGTATGTATATCAGTTTTTTTAAAATGTTCAGTCAATTTTTATAACACATTCCTACAATAACTACCTATGTTACTTATTTTCCTTTTCACCTTTTTAAGCATAGAGTTGTATGTGATATTCTCTTAATTATTACCATGCCCTTTTCATTCCTCATTGTTTTCTTTCTTTCCCTTGATTGCTTTGGCTAACGTGTTGTCTGTTTCAGTATTGATTTGTTGTTGTGTTTCATTTTGTTTTTGTGAGCTCCTCCCCCCACGCACAAACAAAACTATGCTTGAATGATTAATTGTTCCTATTTTTATATTTTCTATTTCTGATTTTAATTGTATTCCTTTATTCTGCATTTCTTAGGGCATGGCTGTTGTTGGGCTTGTTGTTCTTGTTTTTCAAATTGCTAAACTTCATGTTTGTTCCTTGTTCTTTTCTTCCATGTCCACTGTGTAGTGTTCTGATCTTTCTTATTTTTAAGTTGATTTATTTGGAGTTTCTCTTTTCTCCTTGATCTAGTGACTGTTGAGCAAAGTGTTTTTAATTTTCATATGTATTTTCATAGGTTAATTATTATTACATTTTTAAAAATTTATTTATTTATTCTTGGCCGTGTTGGGTCTTCGTTGCTGCACGCGGGCTTCTCATTGCGGTGGCTTCTCATTGCGGAGCATGGGCTCTAGGCGCGTGGGCTTCAGTAGTTGTGGCTCATGGGCTTAGCTGCTCCGTGGCATGTGGGATCTTCCCGGACCAGGGCTCAAACCTGTGTCCCCTGCATTGGCAGGCGGATTCTTAACCACTGCGCCACCTGGGAAGGCCTAATTATTATTAAGTTTTTAGATAATAGAATCCTAAGTTCATTCCTTCAAAAAGGTTGACCATTGTAGAGAGAAATGAACATGTTGACACTCATATGAGAAGAGAAACTTGAATTTACATTTTAAAGTCTATTCAGTTCAACAAATATTTATTGATTGCCCACTGTGTGCCAAGAGCTATGCTAGGTAGTGGGAACATGCCAGTGAAAAGATAGAAATAGTCTCCTTTCTCATGAAAGTTTTATTCTGG
Source organism: Globicephala melas (assembly GCF_963455315.2). Classification (NCBI taxonomy): domain Eukaryota; kingdom Metazoa; phylum Chordata; class Mammalia; order Artiodactyla; family Delphinidae; genus Globicephala; species Globicephala melas. The sequence continues at coordinate 86,112,815 of NC_083324.2, read as the reverse complement.
TAGAGAATGAAGACAAGTGCACAATTACAGGAAATACCGGAGAACTAACTGAAAAACTAAGAAGACAATTGGGTATGAGCCCAGCTACAAGATCTCATCAAAACTAAAATTAACAGAAAAGCATGGTTCAAATAAAAGTAATGGAAAAAAAGATCCCATTAACAATAGAAACCAAGCAAATACATATAACAACAAATAAATCTAATAAGAAATGTACAAAATCTTTATGATAAAAACTGATATTTTTTGAAGAATATGGAAGACATATTTAAATTATAAAACATAACACAGGGCTTCCCTGGTGGCGCAGTGGTTGAGAGTCCACCTGCCGATGCAGGGGACATGGGTTCGTGCCCCCGTCCAGGAGGATCCCACATGCCGCGGAGTGGCTGGGCCCGTGAGCCATGGCCGCTGAGCCTGCGCGTCTGGAGCCTGTGCTACGCAGCGGGAGAGGCCACAACAGTGAGAGGCCTGCGTACTGCAAAAAACAAACAAAAAAATAAATAAATAACACATTCCTGCATAGGCACTTCAATATAATGCTAATGTCAGATGTCCCCATATTATTCTATAAAGTCAATATAATCTTAATCAAAAGCCCAACAGGGTTTTTTGATAAATTTTGCTACAAAAGAGTAAATACTTCTATATAATAAGTGATAAAATTAAAAGATAAGCAACAAACCAGGGGAAAATATTTTTAATAATTATAATTCAGTAATTCAACAGAAAAATGGGCAAATGCATTCAATAGAGGTATGGGAGATGTTCTATCTCATTGGCAAGTAGGGAAATGAAAATTACACCAAAAATATTTGTTCATCTTTTATTCTGCAAAGTTTTTTGTGTTTAGTTGATAATATACCATGTTGTTGGGTATAGGAAAGAAAGTCCCGTATGCTAAATGGGAAAGTATACATTGATAAAGCCATTTTGGAGGGCAATTTCATTTTATATATGAAAATCATAGGGACTTCCCTGGTGGTGCAGTGGTTAAGAATCCACCTGCCAATGCAGGGGACACAAGTTCCAGCCCTGGTCCGGGAAGATCCCACATGCCATGGAGCAACTAAACGCATGTGCCACAGCTACTAAGCCTGTGCTCTAGAGCCTGCGAGGCACAACTACTGAGCCCGCGTGCCTAGAGCCCGTGCTCTGTAACAAGAGAAGCCACCGCAGTGAGAAGCCCGTGCACTGCAGCGAAGAGTAGCCCCGCTCGCCTCAACTAGAGAAAGCCCACGTGCAGCAACGAAGACCCAATGCAGCCATAATTTAATTAATTAATTAATTTAAAAATAGAGAATCATAACTGTAAATATTCTTCCTTCGACCTAGTGATTCCACTTCTAGAGAAATGTTCACACACGTGTCCAGAGAGGCATGCATTGCTGTTGGTCATAGACAAAAATTGGAAACAAGCCAAATGTCTATTAATAGGGAAGTAGTTAAATAAATTATGACATTTTCATTACATGGCCTCCTGTGTACTAATTTGAAAGATAAAGTAGGGCTTTATGTGGTAACTTTCTCCTGAGCGCAGTGGGGAACAATCATAGGGTTTTAAATGGAGGCATGAGATGACCAGACTTGAGTTTTTAAAATATCTCTCCAGGTGGATTATGGGAAATGGATTAGAGAGACAGAAAATAGAGGCAAGAATCCCATTACCAGGCTGTTAATCCAGTCGAGTATTGATGGTGGCCCCATAGTATGGCAGAGCTGAAACTGTTGTTACACTGCCAAAAAGATACTCAGGTGGAAATTCATTTTGTATTCTATTTTAACGTATGTTTGTTGGGCAGCTCCTATGTACAAAGCAGTTTCCTAGGCAAGGATGATAAAGTAGGTTTCCTGACTGTAGTATCTATTTCCCAATAGGTTAAAATTATAAATCTATTAGTTTTATTGTGTGCTTTCCAAATGAGGCCTTTCATGCCCTCTTTTGAAACAGTGGAGCTCATCTAGGTGACCACGCTAGCCATTTTGTCTTGACTGTCAGGAAGCTCAGAGATGAATTCAGTGCTCAACTACAGGGACCATAAAGCTTAAGTTTAGGGTAGAATTAGCTTCCACTTTTTCCTCCATAGTTTCATCTTGTATTTTCATTTTCAAAAGCTGCATGGTTAAGTGTTGTTTTTATTGTACACTGATTATCCATTGTTTAAAAACTAGACAGGTTTAAAATTACTGTTAAAAAGCAAAATTCAACTGAGTACATTTTAAAGATGTTATTGGCTTTAGTCGATGATTCATGAACCAAGCAGCATCCAATCTAGCAGATAGAAAGGAGCTTCAAGGAGCTGTACAAAATGAAAGACTTCGGTAGGCAGATGCGGGTGGAAAAAAGGAAGTTATATTAGCAAAAAGCAGACTGGTTGTGGTAAGGTCACTTTCCTTCAGGGAGTGGTAGGGGTCTCCTGGGCAGGTTACCTTGCTAGTACTGACCGGATAATTCCTGATGGACTGGTTTAAGATTCCATTTCTGGAAGAGGCCAAAACTGTAATTAAGTCTTGGTTTGGTGTTGTGGGGCTTAGCATAAGTGACTCCATTTGGGGCCTATTATCTTGTTCTTAACAAAATAAATGCATTAAACTTACCATTTTGGCTGCATATTCTCCTTGATTCCCTTGATGACTTTAAAGGTGTCATTTGATTTTTATCTCCTAAAGTTGTGAATATTTCATAATGGTTTAGCAAAGCTCTTCTAAAAAGAAACGGGCCATTTTAAATCCACAGCAAGCTACACAGAAACTATCGGCTCCCCAAGATTAATTAAGCATTTATAACATTACTTGAACACTGTAACTTGACTCTAAAATTGAAGAGGTAGCATATAGCTTGGTAGTTAAGAGCTCAGGCTTTACAACCAGACCACCAGATTTGAACACAGGCTGTGCCTGTCACTTACCAACAGTGGGACCGCAGGCAGGGACTTTGTCCGTCTGGGTCTCAGACTCCTCATGAGGAAGTCCCCACTGCATGAAGTCATTTTGAGCATTCACCTAGCTAACATTTGTAAAGCACTAGCTATAGGCATTTGTTAAATTTTTTTTTAAAAATGTGATGAAGATTCTTTTTTAGTGTACATCTTTAGATGGAAGAGAAGTTTATCTCATTTAAGGCTGTATGTAAGAGGAGCACTGAAGGTTTAAAGCTTTGATTTTGATTTTTCACGCATATGCAAATATACTTCTAAAAGAAGAGAGCATTTTTCTATACATTAATCAGTTTAAAACCATACATTGCTTTGTGAATGTTCATGCTGATTAATTTGGTGTTAACGTTGCAAGGCCAAACGGTGGAAGTGAAAAGGCTGGCATTTAAAAAGATGTGCAAATAGGACAAACGAGGGGTATGCTCAGTATGCAGCTGTCTCCCCAGTGGTGAAATTTTTAATCTGCTTGGGAGTTTTTGTAAATTACAGTCTAAATAAAGGAGTAAAAACTATTGCTTTGAATTCATGTGTATAGATAGCCCTATATGAAGGATGACATATGCACTAGAACATGAACTCTTAAGAAGCCCAAGACAGCTGAGGCAAAGGGTCTTCCTGGCCCCATGGTCTGAAAATGTCTTCACAGGATGGGATTTCATTTCTGAAAAGCAATCCTCACAATCCCCTTACTGTTAGAGAAGAATTATGATTTTGAAATCCACAATTGTGCTGTTCATTTGAAGTATTTACATAGGCAAGACTTCTTAAATTAGAATCATAGTGAAACATGATTTTTTTTTTGGACTTTTGGATATTCGCAGTTAATTTAGGTAGACTTGAACAGAATGGAAATCTATAAAATACTGCCTTTTTTTCCTTAATCTTTATTTTATATTGGGGTATAGCTGACTAACAATGTTGTATTAGTTTCAGGTGTACAGCAAAGTGGTTCAGTTATACAAATACATGTATCTATTCTTTTTCCAATTCTTTCCCCATTTAGGTTATTCCAGAATATTGAGCAGAGTTCCTTGTGCCTTGCTTTTAAAGTTAGGTCTCGGGACTTCCCTGGTGGTCCAGTGGTTAAGACTTCACCTTCCAATGCAGGGAGTGTGGGTTCGATTACTGGTCGGGGAGCTAAGATCCCACATGCCTCATGGCCAAAAAAAACCCCAAAACATAAAAAACAGAAGCAATATTGTAACAAATTCAATAAAGACTTTAAAACTGGTCCACATCAAAAAAAATCTTTTTAAAAAATAAATAAATAAAGTTAGGTCTCTTCCCTTCTACTGTGGAGAAGGTTTTTTTTTTCCCTCCACTTTAGTACACTGGCTTATTTCCATTTGGGGGATATTGATTTTTATATATCATGATAATCACTGTTTTGATAAATTGAACACACACACACCCACACACATTTTATTTTATAGAGGGTATATTTGTTATCAAATACAAGGAAGAACTAGTTCCTGTTTGTAATGATTATGAATTTTTCATAGATTTGATTTAATTACCTAATTCTATTTGGAAATTTTACTTCGTATTACTATTTTTCTACCCTCTTTTCATTAACTTCTAAAAGTGAATGCATAAAAAAAGTAGATGTTTTGAACAAAACCAGAAGACTTGATTTCTAAAACCAAAGCCTTGATTTAAAGAGTGTGATATGATTTTCAACCTGGCTAGGTATTATTTAAGGTTTTTATCTGATCTACTTTTTCTCTTTTAGTAGCACGGCGATACATCACCTCAAAAATGCCTGCTGGATCTACTCAAACATTTGTTCTATAAGGAAATTGAAGAATCATCATTTACTGATATATTTGATGATTTTCCAAAAAGATAATGCAAGCAAACACACAGAGTAATCGTTTATTTTTGATAAAAATTTTCTCAAAGCCTAGCAACCTAACCAGAAATGGTGCATAAACCAGTATGCGAAGTGACATTTTTAAATGTATTCTGTAGTATTTTAGCTGATATTTTTATATATGTTTCTTTAATTCTAAGATAGTTGGATTTTAAATCTTTTCTCATTTCATAGACAGCAAGAGTGAGTAGCTTGTCCAAACCAAAGCCAGAATCTCACTTGAACTCAGCCTGTTTTGTTGTCACCCCTTGATACCCTGTCTAGTCTGTCAACTAAATAACGAAATGTCACTTAGAAGATAGGAGCAGCCAGTGTTGCAAGCACAGGACAGCAGAACAAAATGAGAGATGAAGATTCAAGGGGCAAGTACACAGTATGCAAGGCGAGGGCAGTGTACTGGAGGAGGAGTAAGATGAGAGAGAAAAGGAAACCGTCATGAAATTACATTTCTTATCATCATTCTAAACTATATGACAGCAGTTACATATATATTTAAGGATTTTTAATAATATAAAATTCTTCCACAAAGCCCCATGCCTATTTTTCTTTATAAATCCTTCACCATTTATGTTGTGATTCCACTGATAGTGGAAAAGACATCATTGTGCTGTTAATATGGATGTGCCCTGTGTAGATTTTGAACTCAAATAATGAAGAGGAGGCCACACTTTTTAGCTTTTTTTAAAAAACTTGGTTTTAGTGTTAATTTTAAGTTGTATATAAGAGTTTTTAATTGAAAGAAAGGAGGGATCACACTGTCAAAGATGATCTTGTTAAAAGTCATTGCAGAAGGAATTAATCTGGTTGAAAATGGTACCCAAAAAAGTTTCCAACCCAGGACAGCTTCCAGACAATAACTTACTCACTTGTACGCCATCTGGGCCTCTGTAGTTCTAACGGTGGTATCAGTATCACCGACAATGCATTTTCATATAGCAGTTGTCACTTTCTTAAGGAGTGGCACCTGCTCTCATTTAAGTGAACTAGCTGTGTTTGCATCTGACCGAGGACCCCAGAGGACCTACCCAAGCACGTGAGAGCTCAGCTCTGGTCTCCAACCAGGTTCCCTGTTCTTTCTGTAATGCCGGGGTCACTAGCAGAGCACACAGCTTAGGGAGTGATTCCAGCCTGTCACATTTTTCTGAATTTTTACCCAAACAACATTTCAACTCAAAAAGTGTGAGAAGAGTGCTGTCACGATTAGTTTTAAAAGTTTATAAACTTATTTGCCAGTATCCGTATTATCTTTTAACCTAGGACACAGCAAGTGATAGACTCATTAGCAGGGAAGTAACTTACCTGCTGTTGGCATGGCGCTGCTCACCTTTCCTCACCTCCTTTCAGGGTGAGCAAAGCCCTCAATATCTTTGCAAAGAGCGTCTGGGAATTTCAAAGACAGAGAAGGAAGTAAGGTGGTTGGGTGGGGGGCATGATGCGAAGGGGAAGAAAGAGAGAGAGAATGAGACCATAATAGAAATATTACCCAAAACAGGCTTATAAAATAAATTGCCCTGATTCAACAATTCATTATCATGGGTTTGCTTGTTAATAGTCAGATGTTTCATTCGTTTATCAGTCTGAGGCCTTATTTAACCTCAAGACTAATGCTAACCAAAGTCACATGCTGAACATGAAGATGCCTAGTTAGGAGCAAGTAGTTTCGGGAAGGGAGGGCATTCCTACCCCCACTCCCCCCGTGTTCGCTAGGAAATGCTGGGCACGGGTATATTTTAATAATTAGCCTTGGGTTTCCCTGGTGGCGCAGTGGTTGAGAGTCCGCCTGCAGATGCAGGGGACGCGGGTTTGTGCCCCGGTCCGGGAAGATCCCACGTGCCGCGGAGCTGCTGGGCCCATGAGCCATGGCCGCTGAGCCTGTGTGTCCGGAGCCTGTGCTCCGCAACGGGAGAGGCCACAACAGTGAGAGGCCCGCGTACCACTAAATAAATAAATAGCCTTAAATTTATTTTATATTTCTTGCCTACTGGCTTTCTGGCAAGCTGAAGAATTTGGAAGTAATTGTTTATTCATAATAATACATCTTTGTATTTTTTAAAAATCATAAATAAAATTTTTCTGAATGAATATTATAAGCTATTAACTATCACCTCCATAAAAAAGAAATCACTCAGCTTCACCGTTATACACTATGTGACTTTGGCTAAGAGCACCACAGTGGGCCGTAGTTTCCTTGTCTGTAGAGAAAAGATAATGTCAATACCTACCCTAGAGAGTGTGTGGTGGAGAAATACGGTACGCCATTGCATCGCTGGAACAGAAGGAGTGGGGGCGGGCAGTGCTTGTGCTCTTGGTCGTGGTAGGTGCTAGAAGTAAGTAGAGAAATTATACAAAGCAGAGAACTCAAGGTGACTATTTTGAGAAAAGATCTCAATAATTTTCCATCTTTCTCTGCTAGTTAGTGAATGATAATACTGAAAATTTCTCTAACGTTTCCCATCTTTTTCTGCTTTACTCTGTTGTGCACTAATTACAGCACCTCTTATTTTCTTATACCTCTTCTTAAGGGCCTTGTTTTGTGCTGTCTTCCAGACCCACAAATTAAGTAGCAGAGAGATGGTGCGGCATTGTAGACGGCAGAGAACACTTGGGCTAGGAAGCTTGGCGCCTGGGAGCTGTATCTAACTCACTGTTAACCTTGAGCAAGTTACTTAAATTCTTTGTGTTTCTTGGTCTCTGAGTTAGAAACAACAAATGTATACCTGAAAATGAAAAATAGGGAACTGTTATCAACATTCCTCACCAGCGTGGTACATTTGTTACAAGTTATAAGGGAGATACGTGGGAAGTCTCTGGATCCGCCTCTCAATTTTGCTATGAACATAAAACTGCTCTAAAAAAATAGTCTCTAATAAAAATAAATAAATAAGGAACTATGTGAAGTAAGATTATTACAGCTGCTATTTGTTATGAAGGTGGTAACAGAAAAATGCGTTTCTTCTATGTCCCTTGGAATAAATTCGAGAAGTAAATCCTTTGAGAATAACCTCACTGATGACTTAATTCCAGTTTACAAAAATATAAAAAACAGATTAAAAAAGATATAAAAAACAGTGTGGAACAAAATAATTTAAAATATGGTTACAATCTACTGAAGGAAATATCCATGCCTTATTATAAACACATTTATAGTCTAGGTTCATAATTTAAATATTCAGGTCTCTTTTTTTTTTTTACATACACAGTTATTGAAACATAAAAGCAAAATTTTTTTAATTTTTTAACTTTTAAGAATTTTTAATTTTTTAAAAAGTATCAGTGCATGACAATCTAATTGCAAAAATATAACTATGTACTTGTTAAAAGAGCTGGTTCTGGGCTTCCCTGGTGGCGCAGTGGTTGAGAGTCCGCCTGCCAATACAGGGGACACGGGTTCGTGCCCCGATCCGGGAAGATCCCACATGCCGCGAGCGGCTGGGCCCGTGAGCCATGGCCGCTGAGCCTGCGCGTCCAGAGCCTGTCCTCTGCAACGGGAGAGGCCACGGCAGTGAGAGGCCCGCATACCGCAAAAAAAAAAAAAAAAAAAAAGAGCTGGTTCTTTCATTCATTCAACATTTATTGAGCACCTGCAGTGAACCAACCATGGTGTTGGCACTAGAGATATAGCTGCAAATAAAAGAAACAAAATCTCTGATCTCATAAAATGTAGAATCTTGTGAACTTGCATCTAGGTTATTTATTTCCCTTAAAAAATTTTTCAGGTATCAGCTTGCTCAAGGTAAGTAGGATATTTTGCCCTGCTGTAGTGCTATATGTATGTACTGTTCTTAAACTTCCCACTGTCCTATGTACTGTTTCGTAACAGAGAATTGTTTATTATTATGATTCTGATATGTTAATGAAGAAGTCCTCATTTGCAAATAACTGTTTAATATGTAATTAAGATCTGGCAGTTCTCTTAAAAATAAAGACAGTTAAAATGCATAGTCACTGGCCTGCTATATTAAATATGCAATTGCAAGACATTAAGTAAGGCATATCCTATTTATCACTTTTAATGAATCTTTCACCCTAGTCCCACTGTAAGCCCTTGATGGTATTCCTGTTATCCCACCCATATGCTTCTAAAGGCATTAACTGTTCATGGGTCTGTGCATGCCCCAGTATAAAATCAAAATCTCTAGTGTATTTTTGATCACATATAAGCAAGCTTAAAAAAAAAAAAAAAATTATCATTACCATATCCTCATTAAGATGATGGGCCCCTGACCATATCCTGATGTTTGCTTAGCAATCTGAAATTCATGTATGCAAAAGGAATTTTTCTTATCCTTTTGAAAGAAGAATGATAAATATTTATATAGGCTTAACTCTTTCAGGCAGACACAGGATCATGTTTTAGAAGTGACAAGAAGCTGTTCAGGTTGGGGGGGGGGTGTTTTTTTTTTTTAAGCATAATTCATCTTTCCAATAGCTACTGAAAAAATGAATTGTGGGTTTATCAATATTGGACAATTATCCTCCTTTCTTCCCATTAAATATGCTTTGTCTTACCTCTCTGAAATCCTTTTGGGTCATGGCTTTGAAAAGGGAGCACAAGAGTTATCTCTGCTTTTTGGGCAGGATTCCTCAAGAGAGACGACAGCAGGCCTAGCAAGACAGCTGACCTGGGCTCCGTAAGGTCCAGGCCCTGCAGCCTTCTGCTTTGTTAACCTGTTTAGCAACAGTCTATGTACATTAAATAATCCTGCCTCCATATGGTGTTGCTTTCTAAAACCTATGCCTATTCTGAAGCAGTAATTGGATAGAGCCCCAATATAGTTTTCTTAGATTTTTCTCTTGACTCCTTCAATCAAGATATCCAGCAGTAATGTTGAACTCATGAATGTGTTTCAGCTCACAGAGCTACCTTCTATAGTAAATGAAATGCATGAAATTTGGGAATATACTCCTGGCGGTAACAGGAGTACTATCAGCTGTAATGCCAACAGTAATCCAACTTTTCCAGCACATATACTGACTTCCAAAAGCTAGGTCATTAATCTGAGGACAACTCAAGATTCAAGCCAGGTAATTATTTTAATTGTTTCTTCCAGACAGGTAAACCGAATCCCCAAAATGTTACTCCCATTCATTCTTCCACAAAGCCTTGCCTTTGGCAAATGTTGTTAATCCCAGGCTATGTGTCAGCTCTGGAAGTGAAAGGAAGGAATACTGGTGATGAGACTAGTGCCAAGCTGTGCAGCAAGGGCCGGCCCCTGGCTGTGTCCATGGGACACTACTGCTGCTGCCACCACAACCACTGCCAGCAGACACTCCCTTCCCATCGTGTACTCTTAGCCTTCACTGCAGGACAGACACCTTGCTGGCCCTGCCTCCTCCATGGATATGTGGACCAGAAGTGGCCTTTCAGATTACTGGTTTCAACCCCCTTCCCCCTTTTTTAAGATGAGGAAACTGAGACCCCAAAGTGAAATGATTTGTTTGGAGTCAAACAGCTAGTTAGTGGCTGTTGTCAGTTTGATGACTGTGTGTCTCGGCGTGTTCCTCCTTGGGTTAGTCCTGTATGGGACTCTCTGCACTTCCTGGACTTGGGTGACTGTTTCCTTTCCCACGTTAGGGAAGTTTTCAGCTATTATCTCAGGCCCTTTCTCTCTCCCTTCTCCTTCTGGGACCCCTATAATGTGAATGTTGGTACATTTGATGTTGTCCCAGAGGTCTCTTAAACTGTCCTCATTTCTTTCCGTTCTTTTTTCTTTATTCTGTTCCACAGCAGTGATTTCCACTGTTCTGCCTTCCAGCTCACTGATCTATTCTTCTGCCTCATTTATTCTGCTGTTGATTCCTTCCTAGTGTATTTTTCATTTCAGTTATTGTATTCTTCAGCTCTGTTTGGTTGTTCTTTGTATTTTCTAACTCTTTGTTAAAAACTTCTTGTAATTTCTCACTCTGTGCATCCGTTCTTTTCCTGAGTTCTTGGATCATCTTTACAATCATTACTCTGAACTCTTTCTTGGGTGGATTGCCTATCTCCACTTCATTAAGTTGTTCTTCTGGGGTTTTATCTTGTTCCTTCGTCTGGAGAATGAAAGGCTTCTTGACTCCCTGGTTAGTACTTTTCAAGCTCTTCTCTTCTTGGCCAGGGTTCTGTCTTAAAAGAGAAGGAAATTGTACCAATGTACCCAGATACCTTTGTAAGATGTCAGACCAGTAGACTCGGACTGTGGTGATTACCAGAGATCTAGTTACTGACTGGGAATTAAAATACCAAATTGTTGTACTTTAAAAGATAAAGCAGGATAGACTTCATAATAACGTGTTGTGTTGTGTTTGAATACTACTTTTTGGCAAAACTTTAAGGTGGAAATAGGCAAGAAGGTAAAAAACAAAAACAATGTGATCTATTAAACAGGAGAAGTGGGAGAGAGGATTTTTAAAAATTCACTCTTCCTAAAGGGTGGAAGGTGGAAACCAGCTCTTGAATGTTGAGTAGTTCACCAGAGAGAGAAGGGCCTTTTAAGATTTAAGTGACTTCTCAAGTTTTACTTTAACTGTGTGCTGCCGTGTGCAGATTGTGTATAGCACCAAAATGTCTCGCCCCACGTCTGCTGCCTATGATGTGAATGACCTGAATATTCCCAAGGTCTCTCAGTTCCTGCAAGGCAGCGACTTTGCAGCAGTGTGGACAATCCAGGCACACTACATGGGTTCAGCAGGCTTTCCCAGCTACTCGGTGCATTGGCTCAGTTTTTGCTCGAGTCTCTCTAACGATTGCAGAGGTTCCTGTCCACCCCTGTGATCAACAGCTTTTCCTAGGGCAGCTCACAGACATGGCAGTATTTGGGTTTAAGTAGACTCTGTAATATTGTGTTTGGCAGGAGAGACCATTAAAAAACAAAAATCAAAGCAGCCCTCATAACTAGATTCCTTTTTGAAAGGCTACTGATCAAAAAATATAGCTCAGAACTGGAAATTGTTTGGTTTAAATAAATGCATCCTTTTCTGTCTCCTCCCCACTCAATCCTTCCCCCAAAGTGGATTGATATGAAAAAGTACATAGGATTACTTGAAGCTTTCATCTTTCTTAGTGATCACCCTGGAAGAATATTTTTTTATCCTTGGTTTAAGTAGAATCTTTTATTCTTGGTTTAAATTTATACAACAACTACCCACGTGTTCACCTGCAACCTCAATTTCCTTGTGTTGAATTTCATATATTTTCTTGGTTGTCTGTCATCAAGAGGAGATGGGGAGAGAGGATAGGTCTGAAGCAGACTGCTCTCATTTAAATTCCATGATGTATGTATGGATGTATGTGTGTGTGTGTGTGCGCGCGTTCATGCAGACGCGCACATGTGCGTGCACACGTACTCAGGGCTAATTACTGGCTGCGATAAATTTGGTCGAATTTCAATTTAGCTTCATTAACTCTGAGACAGGGTAGTGATATCAAAGGGGAAAAACAGAATAAGTGAAGAGAAACAAACAGATCATTTTCTTTAAGTAAAGATATTTTAGGGGGAACTGGTATTCATTTTTTAGGTCATCATTGCTATTTCTCAATATTATATACCTATAAACCGCATAGTAGGACTTGGTGTGCTTGAAGAAGCTACATTTTCACAGCAGGAGAGTAAGCAGAATAAAGCATTGAGATGCAGGTGCACAGTAATACAAGTGGGCTCTTTCCCTGCAGCCCCAATGCCTGGCCAAGAAAGCAGAAGCTCTCAAGCCCAGCTCTCAGGGTCTCCCAGAGCTAAGCCAAGAAGCATAGGGGCTGGGGGGGCGGGGAGCAGGAGAGCATAATTGTTATTCAGTCTTCTTTAATGAGATGTATTGCCCACTGCTGAAAGATTGTGGCGGTGTCTTTTGTTATGCTAATTAGGCACCATTAGAGCTTGGCTGTCTTTGATTTCTGCTTAATCCATTCTGCTTCCTCTGCCTCCATCCCGGCTGGCAAATGGTTGAAAGATGGTGGGTGTACTGCACGTGTTATTTATTGCTCACATCTATGCTGAGTTCTCCGGTAATAGGGTTGGTAACAAAAGATTTATCTTACCGAAGGCGGTACCTATTTTGGACATTCATTTTGGCTTTTTAAAAAATGAAGTTGAGAATGGTCTGTTTCTGCCTTTTAAGTTCACACGCCATTTGCTTTTGCAGCCACACAAAATGGGAAATGACAGATTGGGAAATTTAGGTGGGCTCTTTAGGGTGCTTGCATTGCCCGAAAAACAATAAGCAAGTTGATCATGCCTTAAGCTTTTGGAGAGGCTAGGGTCGACCAGAAGAATGGAAACAAGATTAATTTCAAGGTCAAAAAGAGAACTTCAGCAGTTCAAAATTCCTACCTTTAACAATTTATAGATACGTATGCATTCTCTCCTAAAATTAAAGCATTGCATTTACATGATTAGTGCAAATTTAAGGGTATTTGTGGTGAGTTTAAAAAAATTTTTTTAAGTGATCAATCTGGTCCTTAAAATAGTGAAAGGGGGGATTTCTGTTAAATTTTTTTAAACTACCTAACAATGTTTTAGGGCAGCGCTGTCCAGTGGAAATGAAACATAGATGTTATTTTAAATTTTCTGGTAGCTACGCTAAAAAAAGTAAAAAACAGTTGAAATTAATTTTAATATATATTTTATTTATATATCAAATATATCATCATTTTGTTGACCTACAAGAAATAGGCTGCCATTTGTTTCTCCGATAAAAATGGGTTTATGACGGATCAACAGAGAATTGCAGTTTGGGGTCTACGGCCACAGTGAGCCCCATGCAAGTCCCCACACAGCAAGGAGAGAACTCCTTTAAAGAGGGAAAAGGAACTTAGGATGGGTGTAGTAAGCAAAGAGTTCACTGGAGGAACTGAGAGTTCAAAGCACTATTGTGGCTTTTCATTGGCTGAGTTGTTTTGGTCTCTCATTAGCAGAGCTCTTGCCAGGAAAGAAGAGAACGTCTTTCTTCCTCTTGGGCTCGGCAGTCCTCATAAAGCACAGGACTTCCCGTTCCGGCCTCCCGACTCTAATTTCATTGAGGTTTCTGTTGATTAATTTTTACAATTTCAACATGCGTGTAATCAATATAAAAGTAATGAGCTAGTTTATACTCTTATTTAAGTTTTTGAAATCTGGTAAGGTCTTTACTCTGGTGTGTGTTTCACAGCACATCTCAATTTGGATTTGCCATGTTTCAGGCGCTCCCCAGCCACTTGTGGCTGGTGGCCACTGTACTGGATGGTGCAGCTTTAGATTAATTCATTAATTTACCACATGCCTAAGAGCAACTGTCAGGATAAAATCCGTTTTTAAAGTTATGGGTCTTCGTTGCTGCGCACAGCTTTCTCTAGTTGCGGCGAGCAGGGGCTACTCTTCATTGCAGTGCACGCGCTTCTCGTTGCGGCGGCTTCTCTTGTTGCAGAACATGGGCTCTAGGTGCACGGGCTCAGTAGTTGGGGCTTGCAGGTTCTAGAGCACAGGCTCAGTAGTTGTGGCACATGGGCTTAGTTGCTCCACAGGATGTGGGATCTTCCCAGGCCAGGGCACAAACCTGTGTCCCCTGCATTGGCAGGTGGATTCTTAACCACTGCGCTATCAGGGAAGCCCTTGAACTGAATGATCTTTTAATCCCACCACCCACACAGCTCTGAATTCATAATTCAGGAAATTCACATTTAGAGCCTGAGTACACTAGAACCTGTCCACCTTCTCCTGTAAATTAGTATTTGAAAAGAAGCCTTCTTTCCCCCCAAAGAAAATTAGGTGTCCTGTATACCACATCCACACCTTTTCTCTCCAAATGTCTGAACCTTTCTTTGAACTCTTCCAAGTCTTGTATTGTTTTGATAAAGTATTTGGTAGCATAGGAGACTGAAGGTGCCTGATGCTTGGTGCTTTTGGAATGAGGGCTTTGGGCAACTGTGAGGTGAGCTGGCAAGTAATTACTGCACATCACTAGATTACATGAACACTAACTCTCTCTCTAAAGCTCAGCTGCCTCTCTGAGTTTGTAATTTGGATTATTTATTGTGTCATCAGTGAAAATTCTAAAGACACTTTCCAAGAAGGTAGTCTGTTCAGTAGTTCTAAGATAAAAGGATGGTCACCTTTGTGCCTATGTGAAAAGCTCGTCAAAGAGAATTGGCCCAGACTTGCTGAGTAATGATTGATAGGGACCAATGGGAAAAGATCAGGAAGGTAGAAGCAAATGGAGATAATTGTTCAATCTTAGAATTGAAATTTTAATTAAAAAAAGGGTTCCACATACATATCCCATACTGGCCCCACTTGGTCATCCCATTAACAAGATCTCATGATTAGATATTACTGGCAACATCTGGTTTTAGGGCTTTTGGTAGTTTTAAATGTTGAGCAGCTTCCTATACTGCCTGGGCATTGTAGAGCTTGCCTAGTGTGGGAAAAAATAGAGGTAACATACTTGCGCCAGAGTCTGTGATAAGGAAAGGCAACTTGTTTGAGTTTGTTAAGAGAATGTTCTAGAATACCAAAAATGTACAGGCAGGTAATTAAAACTTGGCTGGTTTTCGAATTGGAAGTTCAGTCAGCACTCAGGTACAGATCTCTAATGCTGCAAAGGGATCAGGTCAGCATTTGTCATGTAAGCATTTGCTGTCTAGAATGACTTTTAGCAGATCAGTAAAGCACTGTTACTGTACTGTTATTGTTGGCTGTCAACCAGCAGAAGAAAATGGCTTTGTTATTAAGAATGGCATTTGCCTCCAACTGAGAAGAGACTCCCTTGGGTTGCCTTTCTCTTACTGGGGTGGGCACATGGCTAGAAGAAAACCAGCCAACAATTGAAGACAAAAGCACAAGGGCCATCGTTAGAAGAAATGTCATAGTCTTGATTTGATTCAACAGAACCACCTTGGGTCTGGTCTTTGTAACTTTCATCATTGTTTTGGGAGGAAGGACTTTCAAAAAGCCAAATTGTTTTTCAGTTTTGCTTTGGTGTTTAGGTTATTTCTGAAATGTGAAGAAGGAATAATAAAGCCACTAAGATACTCATGGCAATTACTAGATAAACATAAATTAAACACTTCAGAGGTATGGATATTCTACCTCAAAGGAACATTCCTCCCCTTTTGAACACGTTTAATTCTAATAATAATTATAGCTAAAGAATGTGTGTTTCTTCACACAGAGGATAGTGTTTTTTTAAAAATCTAATAGAATGTATTTTCTGTCATTGTTTAAGAGTCGGATCCAAGTTCAGCCCCTTTCACAATGAACTGTCCCACATCTTCTCTCAGAATCCTTAAGTAGACCAGTAAACTGATGGCAAGCATTTTGAATACGATGGACTTAGAGGCTCATTACTTGTTTTCTATGCTGTCATCATTTTTGACACACATTCCTGTGTCATGGCCCTATTTCATTATAGAATGGCGTTGTGGAGTAAGGATGATATTAAATTTTAATGTTATTGCTATTATTACTGTTGACTATTTTTAGCGTAAGTATGCCTGCTTCTTTAATTCCAGCTTCTGCAGGGCCCGAAAACAGAAGTGTGCATAAACAGTCAGGAAAATTACTGTATACCGTGGAGACCCAGCCTCGCATATTCTGCCTGTTGTGAATGATGAATCAAAATGGAAAGGTTATCATTTTCATTAGCTAGGAAAGAACAAGACCATACTTTTCTCCAAGTGTAATTACAGTGGTTCACTGGCAACATTACACTGCAGTAATTAGTCTAAAGGTGTATGTGAGGGCAGGCTTTTGCACAGACACTAGAAATATTATTTCAGAGTTTAAGGTCACAGCCTTGTGTTTAACATGTTCCAGGCAGCTTAGGGGGAAAAAAAAAAAAAAAACTAATTTGACTGGAGGTAAAGAAAGACATTTGACATTTCCCAGAGTCATGCATTCAGAAACCAGTCAGGGAGAAAAATTGTATTTTATTATCTACAATAAAAAAAAAAAAAAAAAACTTAGCTGCAGAAGTAGCATGTCAGAATATTGTATAGGATAAACATAGATAAAATTTAAGTTTATTAGGAATGTACTATAAATAATTATGAGAGCTTTTGATACGTGTGTTTTAATCTGCATTTTTCCACCTAAGGCAATTGGACAGAAAAATTAATTGCTAGAACTTTTCAGGGGAAGCAAAATAATTCCTCTACCTTCTTATAACTGTTTTCAAGAAATAAATATTTCTCTTACACAGGTCTTCTAATATATATCTGTCCTTTGTGAACGTTTTTGGATACTCTGAGTGGTTATATTGAATTAATTAAAATCTCTCTAACCTAACCCTTCAGAGTAAAGTGAATTGCAGTTATTTTCTAAAGCCACACCTCAGGCTTTCTGTTTAAGTAAAACAAAAGTGAGAAGAAGGGGAAAAAAAAAAAAACTAGTTAAAAGTAAGATTTACATAAAGTTTATACTTTAAAGCCATATATGGGTTTAAAAGAAACTCTGCTTCTTCTAGGTCAAGGAATACTTCTACAAGTAACATTTCTTACTGGGTTAAAGGTAAAAGCCCAAGTACTCTTAATGTCTTTGTTAAATTTCAGTATTATCTGCCTGTCTTGAAGCAATTCTTTTTAGTTTCTCTCTTTAAATCCTTAAATAGCCATACAGAATATTGTTTGTTTTAGGACAAATGGAGAAATAGAATGTGCTTGAATGAACATTCATTCAGCAACCAAATTCTGTTGGAAACCACTGCTTTTGAATGCAAGTGTGTGTTTTCTGTGTGTTATCTGGCCATATGGTTAGAACTGTTTCTCACCACTTCAGGCACTCGGGAAATTCGAAGCATAGATGTGACACAAATAACACAGCCAGCTGATTATGTAATGTACTGTAAAATCTACCCCCAAATTGATTTTTAAAAAAACATTGCTTTTTGTTTGTCACAGATGTTTCTCTGCTCAAGGAAAAGCCATGCACTGCAGAATCAGAGCCATGATGTTGTATGTTTTCTGCAGCTAGCAATTAAATAGGAGACATCAAGTAGCAGGAATCCTTCCAAGACTTCTTTCTGCCACTGAGCAAATCACCGCATCTTGCTGGACCTCAGTTTCCTCTCTGTGAAATCAGAGATTTCTAAGCCCCCTTCATGCTCTTACCTTCTTTGTCTATTTAGGGGAATAGGGTCTTTCTTTTCTCCCTTTGTGGTTTGAAAAAAAAAAGCATAAGAGCTTTTCTCATATCTTTTCAACAAAGCCTAGAAAGTTCTACTACACTCCTTTCATAGTGGGGGCTGTAGTTCCCATCACCTCTGTGAGATCAGCGGTAATGCAGGAACCTGTGGACTTTTTCTGTACCTTCTCTTCCTTCAGTGACCCAATCTGTGAAATGGAGGGAAGGTTTTTACAAGACTATTTCTATAGTTCATTTTTCATAAAATGTATTTATGAAGTCAGGTTAAAATGTACTAAGTGAAGTTCTGCACGTCCTTGGAAAAGCCACTGTCTTCACTGACATCTGATGAATAAATTACAAAGTACATCTAGGTTGTTACAGTAGGTGCCAGGACTGACAGCCACTTTGAAAAGTCCTGACAAATGTCCTGAAAGTCAAACTTTGTAAATGGAAACTGAGTTTCCCATAAAAGTGCAGGGGTTTTTGTATTCCCAGCCCTAGTTCTTTTTTTTTTTTTTAATAAATTTATTTATTTATTTTTGGCTGTGTTGGGTCTTTGTTGCTGCTCACGGCTTTCTCTAGTTGTGGCGAGCAGGGGCTACTTTTGTTGTAGTGTGCGAGCTTCTCATTGAGGTGGCTTCTCTTGCTGCAGAACACGGGCTCTAGGCACACAGGCTCAGTAGTTGCGGCGCACAGGCTTAGATGCTCTGCGGCATGTGGGATCTTCCTGGATCAGGGATTGAACCCGTGTCCCCTGCATTGGCAGGCGGATTCTTAACCACTGCACCACCAGGGAAGTCCCCCAGCCCTAGTTCTTAAACTCTAAAATGCTCTAGAAATCAAAGAAGCATTTTATTTAATCAGCTATAAATTGTATACGTGTAAAGAAAATCAGAAGGAAAAGAGGTTATTTTAAAAAGGGGTTTGTTGGGAAGATTTTGACAGGATTCTTCGGGTTCAGGTCACTAAATAGCTTTATGAAAAACGTTGTAAATGTTTCTTTGGTGGGTATCAAGATCACGTTGTTACTTTAAGTGCAGCAAGAAAGTACCTGTAATTTGCAGAGGGCTCTCAGCATACATTTACTGTGAAAAAAGAGACAGCCTGGATTTAGAGTACCTGTTTCCTTCATCTGAAACCTTGTGAGCAGACCAAATCTACCATGAATGACGACTGAGAATTTTGGAACTGAAAGGTCCTCTAAAAATCAGAATCTACTTCCTCTTCAGCCCTGCTCACGTCTCCCCAGCTCCACGTCACTTCTTCCAAACTCTCATTTTTTTTATGAGGAAAGCAAAGTCCCAAAATGTAGCCAAATCTCTTTTACCTTAAAAATAATCTACCCAGACCCATGTCCTCTCACCCTACTGTCCAGTTTGAATATGTGGCATTTGATGGTGTTGAATAAACCTTCTTCTTCTTCCTCTCCCCTGGGCTCTGCTAGAACTGTGCATTCCTGCTTCTGACCATTCCTTCTCCCTCCAAATAACTTCCCCCTTTCTTCCTGTGCTTGAAAGTTCCAGTTATCTTAAAATCACCCTCCAGACCGACCGACCATTCTTTGGGTTTACAGTTCCACTTGCATCTTAATCATCCCTGCTGAACAGCCATATTGTGCTACCAGTCACAAAGCTTATGGAAACCATTATTTTCAACCTCCTCTACATTCTCAAAATATATGTGTGTGTGTGTGTATGTATACAAATATATATATTCTATAAACTCAGGAGTTTGTTCATTTTTTTAATTACTCAAGCAATCTTGTTGTTAACTTCCTCTTCAAAGGGCTTGTCTTAAGCCAGTGATGTAACCTTGCATTCCTGCCAGAGGTTCCAGCTGTTAGGGAAGGTTCTGACAGGGATGGTGAGTAGCCCAGGAAGCCGCCTTCTCAGCAGAATGTCAGCAGAGAGTAGATGTTGCAGAATCTCAGAGAAGACGCAGTGTACACCCATCATTCTCTAAGGCAAACTGGTCCCTCTAGGGCAGTGGTCGCCAGCCTTTTTGACACCAGGGACCAGTTTTGTGGCAGACAGTTTTTCACGGACTGGGGGGCTGTAATGCGAGCAATGGGGAGCAGCAGATGAAGCTTCACTCACTCGGCCCCCGCTCACCTCCTGCTCTGCGACCCTGTCCGTGGCCCAGGGGCTGGGGACCCCTGCTTTAGTGGATTAGCTCTGCCTTTAGCATAATAGAAAGCTGGGTGGCTGTAGTCCTAGTGGCCCAAGGGTACCTGTGGCCCTTTTTCTTCTGAAGCCCTGCTTTTTCCTCTGAGAACAGGACTTCCTTGCTGGATAGGAGAGGCATTCTTAGGTAAATCAGGATGATTATCCTAAATCTTGTTACGTGGTCTTTAACCATACTGGGTTATTGAGTGGGGCTGGGGAGAAAACACTTGGAGAGTAAGGAGGTGACTCATTTAAAAAAACATTTGAGGCTAATAATACGTTTGGCCCGTAAGTTTCCTTATTGTCACCAAGGCAAAGTTGCCTCTTCCAGAGTTCCAGCTGAAACCCACCCCCCATCCCTTAACTTCCTTGTTGTTTTTATTTATTTATTTTTATTTTTGGGGGGGGGGCTTCTCACTGCTGTGGCCTCTCCTATTGCGGAGCACAGGCTCCGGACGCGCAGGCTCAGCGGCCATGGCTCACGGGCCCAGCCGCTCCGCGGCATGTGGGATCTTCCCGGACCGGGGCACGAACCCGCGTCCCCTGCATCGGCAGGCGGACTCTCAACCACTGCGCCACCAGGGAAGCCCCCCTTGTTGTTTTTAAGGTTATTTGAAACAGTTGATTCTCTGAAAGGTCATATTTGATCATTCACTTCATTGCAACTTCATTCTTTAAAAAAAGTTGTGCATAGAGCATTTGTTTTTGTTGGATTTTTTAGGGGTTGGGGATAGACTGCATCAGTTCTTCATCAAAGTCCTATCTTGCTTATGCTCATTTGTGCTCAGCAGCCTCTGGGGAACTTTAAGAGCCTCACCAATGAGACAAAATCCACAGTTGAGGGGACCAAAAGGGTGATTGGAGAGGTGTTTGCCACTATAAATTACTGCCCATAGCAACTTTCCTGAATCCCTTTGGCAAATAATAAATACTCACATACAAATAGTTCTCTGATGGTTGATCGAAAGCCCTGCCCTCTACTGTATAAACATAGCAAGTCTGTCTAACTCAATATGTATATATTACTGTCATCGTTATTCTCTCCAGATAAAATGGAATAGCCCAAAGACGATTACTCCAACTGTCCACATTCATTCCAACAAGAGGAAAAAAGCGGCATACGTTTTCAGTGGCTCTGCTCTCTCGTATTGTTGTTAATTTCCTGAAAACTTAATGTTAGATGAAGTGTAATTGCAGATTTCCTTAAGAACCATTGACAGATACTTATCTTAAGTTATAAGCAACTCGCACTGTGAAATGTGTGCAAACATTCTAAGTTTCCTTCCAGAAGAATATACTTCAGTGAAACCCAATATTCATCCGTCTTTTTCTATAAACAGGGCCATTAAAGCTCAAAGTAGAAGCTGGGAGTAGTTCTTTTGTTTCTCCTTGATCTTTAAAAGAGACAATAGTGCGGGAACTTTTCACTGGTTTTCAAGGAGTGAACTAAGTTAAGTGTTTGATAAGTATCCTAGAGACCTTACAACCTTCGGCTAAGGGAGCTGCATTTGAATGAGAGAGTGAAAAAGAGCAAATTATGGTGTATTTAGGTATTAGCATTGTATAATGGACAGAAGAGTTTGGTGTTTTTGTTTTTTTCTTTTTGTTAGGTGGTCTATTTAGTGCAGCTGTGTTTATGTTGCCTGAGTGGTAACTGCCTGAACATGGTGGCAGGTCCCTACATATGAGAATAGGGATTTCGTTTAAAAAGTCTTGCCAATGTGCTTTAACGTAGAGGGTTGTATTTATCAAATAGCAATGGCAAAAATGATTCCAGGCACATCACGCAATACAGCTGGTTTGCTAAATCAGACATTTTGACGATGTTGTAAAAAAAAAAAGAAAGTAATGATACTTTAAATGTTGCATTTCACAGTAGAATAAAGTTGGAAATAGTAGACTTTTAAAATGGTCACATTGCTTTAACCAACGTTTTGGCTGATTTAACTTCTTGGTTATTAAAAATGCATGCTTAGATCGTAAATATAGATCCTGTAGAGAATTAACAGTCCCCTATTTTTGCTGTCTTTCTCTTAAAAAAATAAAATGAATATGGGGTCATGCCTGCAACAAAAAAGAGACAGTTGCCCGTGACAGAGAAAACGTATATAACAAGTAAATAACTGAATTAATCAGTAATTTCAGAATTGCATGTAACGTGTGAAATGTTTAGGTACGGGGACTTAATGACTAGTTTTTAAGGCATTTTCTTTAGTGCTACATCCCTCGTAACTCAAATTAATGTTTATTACCACTTCATATTTTGCCAAAATATTTTCATGAATTTGGATTAGAAGCAGCTTGTTCTGACTTGTTTTGCAACTTTGTTTCAAGAAAAACAAAGTGATATTTAGAAGATTTTTGTATGTCTTAGAAGCCTTTAATTATCTAACTTACGTTGAAGAAGGAAATGAGATCAAGTTTTGTTTCATAGTTCTGTAAGAAAATAAGATTCCGTTCTACACTAATTTGATGTTACTACATAGATAATAATGTCTTTCTGAACATTTGAATCAGTGACTCTTGCATTGGCTGTTAGTAGCTGGCAATCTGGAGTCTACTTTAAATTCAAGGAGACACGACTTACGGCCCATAACTATTTGGGTTGGCATTTCTTTTGGATGCTCAGGTGTTTGCCCTGATCTCTCCTGTTTTTCTCCCCTTCTCTCCACAGATTGGTGAGAGACAAAAAGTGTTAGTCACAGAAGAATCTTTTGATTCCAAGTTTTATGTTGCACACAATCGATTCTATGAGCAGGTAAGAGATACTCCCACGTTCTTAGGGTTTCTCCAAAATGAGAAAGACTTCTAAAAGTAAATCAATTTAAGCGAAAGAGACTTAAAGCGGGGGGGGGGGGGAGGTGTAGAATCTTGTCGCGGGAAGGCTATTTTATAGCATCAAGCCAACCAGGCTGACATGGGGCTTATCTCTGTGGCTTCATCTCCAGAACATTCTATACGAAGGAATAAGTGTGTTTTAGTCCCCATTCATCTTTGACAGGACCCGCCTCTAGCTTTGCGGAGTTTGGAACAGGCAATTCTCACTGCCAAAATCCCCACAGCCTGGCAACGTGGAGGGGAAAGTTCTGTCCAGAAGACAGGAAGGATGTCTGTGCCGGCGACATCAGCCTGGAAGGGCAGGGATTTCCTGTCCCTGTCACAGCACTCACACAGGCTTCTGATTGGTTGGTCTGTTGGTTGGCTTTCTTAGTTTTGTTTAGTTTCAGGTGTTTTGGTTTTTTGGGTTTTTTTTTTTTTTTTTAACTTCCACATTGATAAAAAACGCTGGGGGCAAAGGGAAAGGAGTCTGTTCGTTGGACTCAACTCAAGTTGGGCGAACAACTCTGGAGACCAGCATAAGGATCAAACCAACTTCACTCTGAGAGTTTTCTTCGAGGCCAACCTGAAAGGCTTCCCACTCCCTGCCCGTTAAAGTCGCGTGCTTTGCCCCACCAGCAACCAGACTTCTGTTTTAGCATTTGGGATTCCATTACCCCAGGTGGTAAAGCA
Source organism: Globicephala melas (assembly GCF_963455315.2). Taxonomy (NCBI): domain Eukaryota; kingdom Metazoa; phylum Chordata; class Mammalia; order Artiodactyla; family Delphinidae; genus Globicephala; species Globicephala melas. The sequence goes on along the minus strand of NC_083324.2, from coordinate 86,089,258 downwards.
ATTCAAAAGCGATTGAAGAAAACAGTGCCTCCTTCGGGGGCCATGGACCCTGGGAAGGGCCAAGGAGGAGGTGTAACATGCCCCTCCTGGTGAGAGACCCTCATAAGGGCACAGGGATTTCATGGGTCATCCCTGGATCGTGTTCGCTTTTCTTAATATCAAGTGAGTTTTCCTACTTTTCTTTTTTTTTTTTTCCTACTCTCATCAAATGACAAGTGAAATTTTTTTCTGTGGGTCACGGCTTGGGAAGGCTCTTCAGGCCAGCCTGGGCAAGTCACGTAAAGGATGGGCGAGGGAAGCCGACTGCCCATGTTAGAAAGCAGGGAAGCCGGAGCCGGAGGGGCCTCCAGCATGGGGCACAGACTGGGCACTGGGTCCTCAGGGAAAGTGGGGGAGCTTTTCATGGCCCAGACCGAATGTGCCCTGTTCGGTCCCCAGTAGAGACTACAGCTGAGGATGGATTCCGAACACTCCATGTCTGAGCTGAGTCTGTCTCTTCCCCGTTCTCCACCTCAGTAATTGACTCCAGAGAGCCATTTTCCTGTTCAGGCCAAACTTCTGCTCAGCCCTCGGGAGGAGCTTGATTGTATCTTGGTTGCCTCTTTCCTCTCCTTTCTCTTGCCATCTGGGTTTTCGCCTCAGCAGGGAACTTTTTTCCCCTTCATTTTAAAGGCGATGGCATGTCTCATTAGCTGTTTCCTCCAATTTAAAGCAGTCGAGCTTTTTCCAATTATTAAAACCGGAGGGAAAAAAACACTGAGCCCTTCATTCAGATCAAGACAGCAGATCAAGGAGAGTTATTTTCCCCGAGAATAGTACCAGATCTCCCAGGGATAGTTTGCTCTAGAGATTTTCTTGTTTTATAAAAACTGATTTAAAAGGGCTTTCATATCCTGATACTAAAGCTTTTTTAGTCCATTTGCTTGCCGCGAGTAATCCACCACCCAGGTGACCTTTCTTCCTATACTTTGATGAAGCAGTGTACTCAGTGGTCATAAAAAATCAGACTCAGAAAGACCAAGATCCGTTTCTGCCTCTCGGAGAAACTGGCTGTGGAACTTCTGGCTCTCATCTGATTTTTCTTTCTTTTTTTTTTTTTTTTGGTCTCTAAAACCAAGCATATCAAAGATTTCATAGGAATTATTTTTCTAAAAAAAGATGACTTCCAGAAGATTGTATCTAGATATCAAAGTATTGCTGGATTAGAATTAGTCTGTTTATTTTGGATTATGACTTGAAAAGATTGGCAAGGAGCTCCAGTACTGAAATAGAAGTGTGAGGGAGACATAATACATACAAACTACCTGTAAGTCCAAGAGGAGGGGAAACATTTGCTCGAGGTAAACAAGTACCTCCGTCAGTAATCGCTCGTGGAAAGGGACCATCTGACAGTTTCCTGTGAGCCAGCCCAAGTACCCTTCAGAGGAGCTGGTTCTACGTGGAGGCAGAACTAACAAGTACATGCTTTTCATAACAGAACGAAAGAAGTGAATGGCAGCCATCAGTTAAAGGAGTCATTTAGCTCCAAACACCAAGGTTTGGGATATTGAAAAGGTGGCTTTGAAATATTCTTCCTCTTCCCCCAAAACACACACACACATGTGCACTTGCACACACACACACATATGCACCCAGACATGCAGGCCTTTATTTGAAGTGGCTGCTCAAATCCTGACTCTGACAGCAAACTTGGAAGGTATTAAAAGTATAAAGCTTTCATCAGTGTTGTCCCAGTTTTCTTCATTGCCTGGGACAGCCAAGAGTCGGATATCAAAGGCCTGTCCAAGAGTGACTGGCGGATGCCTCGGGCGGTTCCAGGCCTGCCTTCCACGTGCCCTCGGACCACAGGCATCCCACAAGGAGAAAGCGCTGTCTATAACCCCTTACCCCTCCCAGAAATGCCTTCCCTTCCTGCTAGATCCCCAGGTCCTTGAGCATCTGGAAGATAGAGCCCACTTAGGATGGGATCCCCAAAGAGAAAAAGGACATTAAGGGACAAGTGAGGAACTCTGAATAAAGTATGGACTTTAGTTAATAGTAATACACCAACATTGGCTCATTAATTGTGACACATGTATCATACCAACATAAGACGTTAATAAGAGGGGCACTGCGTCTGGGGTATACCAACTCTCTGTGCTATCTTAATAATTCTGTAAGTCTAAAGCTGTTCTAAGATAAAATTTTAGTTTTAAAAATTAAGCCTTCTCTCATTTTTTTTTAAGGTTTTAGTGCCAAAGAACCCCACATTCATGGGGAAAATGGTCGAAGTGAACGTTTATGAATCAGGAAAACATTTTATGAAAGGGCAGCCAGTTTCAGATGCCAAAGTATACGCGCCATCCATCAGCAAACCATTAGCAAAAGGAGAAGTCTCAGGTTTAACAGAGGTGAGTAGAAGATGCTTTTCCTCTCTACCCTGCTAGTAAAACAGCCGCTCTGGAAGCACAGTGATTTCCCACCATGTTTCTGTTATCATTTATAGTTCCCTTTTTATGTATGCATGAGGCTTTAATCCTTTCTGACAGATTGAAATCTGAATTAGAAAGATGCATTTATGCTGATGCCTATAGCTTTGCTTCTCTGCCTGTGAAGGGAATAAGCTGTTTCTGCTTCTAGGCTAGAAACAGAGGGCAAAAGCCATTATTTTCAGGTGAAAGATTTAACACGGAAGATGATCTGATCCAGTATGTTTCTGTGTCAGTAGATCCTCAGTGGAAGGGGGTAAGGAAAGGATAATTTTTGTGCTTTGCAAAGCTGTTTGTAATATAGTAAAAACCTACATGCAGTTAAACAGGCATTAAACCATGTCAGTATATGTGGTTATGGTGCCTTTCTCTAGGGTGTTAGCTGAATATCTGCTTGAGTAATGTGGAGTGAAAATTAAACATTTTTTTTCTTTCTATAAAAAAGTAACCTGACCCCTATTTCATACCTTGGTAAATATGGCTGTTTGCCAAGCTCTCTCTTACATTTCATTGAGCTACAGCTGTAAAAGCTGATGGAGTGTGAAATGAAAATGTGTGTCACATTTCTAAGCATCATTTGATGTCCTTCCTTCAGCACAATTGTGAAGTGCTCCCCAAAAAAGTATACAGCGATGACTTAACATTCAGAACAATGATGAGTGATATTTATCTGGCTATATAATTCTAAAATTGTTTTAATATATGTATTATCTTTTCACTCAAAAGAAATGTCAAGGGCATGTTAATTAAGCTTTAGGAATCATGACAAAGAAGTTCATATTATCTATATTCTCGCTTATTGTGGTGGTGGACTCTGGAATCCAAACGTGAGTGACACCTCTCATGAGCTTGACGAGGACATGTGAAGAATCCGTGTGTATAGCCATCTGACTGATGATGGAAGGACGTAGGCCAGCCTTTGTCAAAGCCCTGCCAAGTGTGTCATCCTGTTCAACCAGGAGTGAACTCTCACACTTGATAAGCATAGCCATTAATGTTTGCTGTTGTTTAGAAAAAAATCATACATCATACGTGGGGCTTTGGATGGATGGCCAGGAAGGAACAGTGTAATCCAGCATTTATATTGCTAGAGATTTGGCTTTTGACATGTTAACTACTACTTCAGAAATTTTTAAAGGAAGTGGCTTTTAAAATTTTTTTTCTGTTTTTCCTCACAGTGTGTTTTACAAGGTTGATTTTAAATCGCCACAGTGAGAAGGATTTTATGACAAATGGCAGTGGTGGGCAAATTATTATTTCAAGACCCTGCCTGCTTTAATTCCTTCATGCAAGCCTATTGAAAAGGGTGGTATTTTTTTTAACATCTTTATTGGAGTATAATTGCTTTACATTGGTGTGTTAGTTGCTGCTGTATAACAAAGTGAATCAGCTATACGTATACATATATCCGAATATCCCCTCCCTCTTGTGTCTCTCTCCCACCCTCCCTATCCCACCCCTCTAGGTGGTCACAAAGCACCGAGCTGATCTCCCTGTGCTATGCAGCTGCTTCCCACTAGCTATCTATTTTACATTTGGTGGTATATATATGTCCATGCCACTCTCTCACTTCGTCCCAGCTTCCCCTTCCCCCTCCCCGTGTCCTCAAGTCCATTCTCCATGTCTGCGTCTTTATTCCTGTCCTGCCCCGAGGTCCTTCAGAACCATCTTTTTTTTAGATCCCATATATATGGGTTAGCATACGGTATTTGATTTTCTCTTTCTGACTCTGTATGACAAACTCTAGGTCCATCCAGAAAAGGGTGGTATTTTAAAACATCACATTAATAATACACAAATAAGGAAAAGCAGTGCCCTTTCACTGGTTCCTTAACTGTAGTGTTGCTTTCTAAAGGGGCAGAGCCCCATTTAAATCCTATGAGCAGCTTTTTCCATTCTCCTCTGCCTCCCTCCAGCCTGGGAAATGGTGTCACCAGTTCTCTCAACAGCCCTCCTCTGAGCCGGCGTGACCCAAAAGCCCTATAGGTGAGATGAGGATAAAGGTCATTTGACTGCTGGCCCTTCTGGGCCTCTAGGAATTATAGTTTGATTGCATGCATTAGGCCAAAGGGTTAGGAATATTGATTTGGGCATTTACATTAAGGGAAACGTCAGGCAAGTCCTTTATCACCATTTGAGACTTCATGTAAATTAATGAACATAGCTTTACGCTTCATTATTTGTCCGCTTTTAAAGATATGCCAAACTCGGGGTCAGAAATCCTTCCTTAATGAATTTGTCCTGGTGTTACAACTGTTTTTGCTAATGATATGAACAAAACTAAATTAAGCAGCAGGAGAACAGCTTCCATTTTTATAGGATTTAGAAGTAGATGATAGAGGTTATAATCCTGTCTCAGGCATTTTGAGTCTGAGTACTGACAAAGGTGCCGGAACTCTTCAGTGGAAACAAGGAGCCTCACTCTGTGGATGAAGTGTGGCCCTGGAAGCAGTTACACCTGAGTTTGCATCTGGACTTGCCAGTTACCCTAGGCCTGTGACTCCTCTGAGCTTTAGTCTGTTAAAAGTGACAATAATGTCTGTTTCATAGGGTTGTTGAAAGGAATGTATTCAATAGTGTATGTAAACCACCTAAAACTATTTTGGGAACGTAGTAAATAGTTACTAAGTGGTTATTTTCCCTTTCCCCCAAATCTAGCTTCTCTAGAAAGAGCAGACTCTGCAGATGACCGTGGTACTATCAGCTTTGGTCTTGTGATCACGCAGTGCACATTGCATTGGAGTGGGGGTGATCTATTAGGGTAATTTATTCAGTGCCAGAGACACCAATCCCGTCAGAATTTCTATCTTCTTAAATTTTCTAGGCTTTTTCTGAGTTTTTCTAGAGTAATAACCTCCTCATACACACTTTGTAAAGAAACCTAGAAAGGCCAAAGCATCTAAAGCAAAATATTGTGTAAAAAAAAATTATTTTCCATAGTAAGTGTATTTCCTTAATTGAGAATTTTAAGATTATTCTTTAAGTATTTATCCCTATGCTACTTTGGACTTACGTTGTCTCACTTTAGGCACCGTTGACCTCTCCTGATAAAACTGGTGAGAGGTACAACAGACTAGGGGGAGAAGCACAGGCTGGGTAGGAGTTACGAGATCTGGATTATAGGATTCTGGCATTTGCAGTAACAGACCCTTTGACCTTTTGTATATCACTTAGGTTCCCTGGACCTCGGTTGTCTCTAAGACTCTGTGATTGAAATATTTCATTTGACAAAAATGGATTGAATGCATACCCTGTGTCAGGGCTTTGAATTCTAATTCTGTTCTGTAACTATTAATAAAAATCAGGCCTTGTTATTTTCAAATAATAATAGTTACATAAATGCCCATAACATGGTGGGAAAGGAAAGCTATAGTAAAGTCAAAAGGTTACTGTCCTCTCAGAAATTATATTCTAATAAAAACAGCATATAGTAATATCTTTTTATGGTTATTAACTATTCCTCTTTTCAGTTCAGTTAGAGGGATGGAGGAAGAGAGGAAGGGGAGAGTAGGATAGAGAGACAAAATTAGTCTGGTTATTTTTAGGGAAGGTGGCAGCCAAAATGCCACCTCTAACCTAATAGGGAACATTTTAAAACAAATATCATTGAAGGGTAATTAATTTCAGAAAAAGGTTATGTAATAATTATCCAATGGAAGGCATTGTAGAGTTCAAAGGGGTAAATATAAATCAAAGAAAGGATAGATCATGCCCTTTTCTATGGAAACTGTCAGGCAACTTTGTTCTTAGGAGGAAGAAGAGATGGGAGGAAGCAGGGGACACATAAATTTTCATAGACGTTCCAGGACAGTGATTCTCAAGTGTGGTCCCCAGACTTGCAGCATCAGCAATAAATGGGAACTTGTTAAAATGCAAATTCTTGGCCCCCAGCTCAGACCTGAGCCAGAAATTCTGGGAAAGGAACCCAGTAATCTGTTTTTTAACAAGTTGTCCAGGTAATACTGATGCAGGCTGAGGTTTGAGAGCCCCTCTTTCAGGAAAATGATTCTCAACTGGGAAGGAGTGTTTGATATTTGTGAAAACAGTATGTTTAGTGAAAAGGGCCCAAAAGAGTAGGAACTTGGGGGGAAAACAGTTTTACGATGTTAATAGCATGATATTTTTACCATGTTCTCTCGTGGAACCTAAATCTGTGTTAACATATCCAATTTAATGTGATGATCTTTTTATACAGTTCATGTTTCTTGGAAAATTACTGTGCTGTTCAGGCTTTCCATCTGAAGGAAATCTTTGGGTAAACAGGACCTAGTGTCACCTGTACCAAGATCCATGACTATTTGATAATATGAAAAATCATCTGAGAGCCGTCATCAAAGAGCAGGACCAGAAAGCGGTTTTGCTTTAACTCTGTTCTGGAAAATTTCTGTTACAGAAAATTTCAAGCATGTACGAAAGTAGAGAGACTAGTATAATTATCTCACGTACTTATCGCGCGCCTTTAACAATTATGTCATCTCTGCTCTTATTCACCCCCATCCCCCTCTGATTCTTTTGAAGAAAATCCCATTTGCCATTTTATTTCATCAAGGTATATATCAGAAAATCTCTCTGAAAGATGAAGACTCCTTTTAAATTCAGTATCAAATCTAAAATAATTAGCATCAATTCTTTATCCAGTTCATGTCAACACAGTGTTCAAATTTTGCAGTTTTTTAAGCAGTTTGTCTGAATCAGAAGGCAAATCAGGTCCACTCATTGCAATTAGTTAGTATGTCTTGTAAGTCACTTTTAATCTATAGGTGTTCCCTTTTCTCGCTCTTTTTTTCTCTTTTTGTATTGCAGTTTATTTGTAGAAGAAACCAGGTTGTTTGTCCTGCAGCATTTCCCACAGTTTGGAGTTTGCTAACTGTATCCTCTGATACAGGCTTCTCTGTTCCCCACTTGTTTTATACATTGGTAGTTAGATTTAGAGGCTTAATCAGATTCAGGTTTGAGTTTTTGACAAGCTTACTTTGTGTGACGCTGTGCGTTTCCATTATGAGGCGTAGAATGTCTGGTTGTCTCTCTTTATGTGTCAGTGGTTGATGAGCACTGCCTAGATTCATTGAGTCATTAGGGGTTTCAGAATGCGGCGTTCTAATTCTGTCTTCCCTTCCTCACTTATTAGCTAAAAGCACTTCCATGAAGAGAAACTTTGCCTTATTCATTTTTGTTTACCCTGAGGTACATTTCTGACAGGAAAGGTGAGATAAAGGCTTGATGTCTTTCTCTCTGTTGACCAGTTTTAAAACTTTGAGTTGATTCTGTAACATCCTCCAAAAGTAGCCAATGAGGGGTTTTTTAGTATTATTTTAAACTCATGGATTTCGTATGTTTGATATGGTTTTATCCATTGCAGTTATTATATTTAATTGGTGCTCAAGTAGCTGCGTTTTTGGAGAGTGGAAGCTCTTCAAATTACCTCCTCACTCCTTTGACACAGCTCCTGAAGTCTGATAGTTTCTTTGCTTTTTGATGTGACAAGATGTTCTAGGCTCATTCTTTGCTCCAGACCTGGAATCAGCCATGTCTCTAAGGAGCCTTGGTTTCTTTTAGTTAAACAAATGATATTTAGAGCCTACAGTGTGGGCTATTTAATTGGTCATTATATTTATACCTTTCAGCAGGTGGAGCTACAAAATCCCCTCCGCCCCGCTTTTTTTTTTCAATTCATACTAATGCTCCCATCCGGGTCAAATTCTGAAATTTTCTGTCCTGCATCTGTAACTTCTTTCTTCCATCCCAGTTCACAGTAACACAGCGTAATTATTCATTTGCTTTATCCTATAATATTCACATAACTGCCTAATAATAACTATACCAACGCTATCACCAACAATGTGATTACTGAAAGCAGTTTAGGTGGTGGTGGTGGTTTTTCCACTGGTTTTGTTCATAGAGTGCATCCCACTAGGGATGTACAGGCAAAGAACGGTTCTAAAGGCACCTGAACTAATTCTTCGTATAGTTATACCAACAAATCAGTACATAAGTAGGAGTATTCATTTTCCATTTCTTTGAATTTTTAACACTTAATTTTGTTTCATAATTATGTAAAATACTTTGCAAAATCAAACCTACAAAAGTGTGTTCTGAGAAGTCCACCTTCTACTACTCCTGTCGCTTCCACCCTGTTTCCTTTCTTACCTATTTAAGGAACTGTTTTTGTTTGTTTTAGTTTTCAGTTTATTCTTCCAGTGGTTTGTCTTAACAATGTAAACGTTTATATATATTACATACTTTTTATTACCTTCTTCTTAGATAAATGGTGGATACTTTTGCTATTTTCACTCAGCAATATATCTTGATGGTTACTGCCTAACTGTATATAGAAATTCAGTGAATGTTTCTAATGATTTTTCTTAGGCTGTTAAACAAAATACCTGAAACTCTATATTGCTCTAGCACCTGAGTTGAATAATATTACCCTGTATGAAACCCAATACCCTTTTGGTCAAAGAAAAGACAGACAGAATTACCTTATAGAGAGCACTGGCTCCTAGCCCTACAGGAGCATAGGGCTTCCCTGGTGCGCAGTGGTTGAGAGTCCGCCTGCCGATGCAGGGGACACGGGTTCGTGCCCTGGTCTGGGAGGATCCCACATGCCGCGGAGCGGCTGGGCCCGTGAGCCATGGCCGCTGAGCCTGCGCGTCCGGAGCCTGTGCTCCGCAACGGGAGAGGCCACAACAGTGAGAGGCCCACATACCGCAAAAAAAACAAAAAAACAAAAAACAACTTATCCAAAGTCACAAAATTAGAAGGTGGGAGAGGCAAGCCAGGATTTATTTCCCGGTCTTACCAATTTCCAAGCCTGTGTTCTTCTTTTTGAATTGTGGTAAAATACATATATAACATAAAATTTACCATCTTAACCACTTTTAAATGCACAGTTCAGTAGTGTTAAGTACATTCACAAGTTGTTCAGCCCGTCTGCAGAACCCATTTGTTTCATCTTATAAAACTGAAAGCCTGTACCCACTGAACAACTCATTCAGCCCTGCCCCTGGCAACCGCCCTTCTGTCTCTGAGCTCACATATGAGGAATCATAGCAGTATTTGTCTTTTTGTGCCTCGTTTCTTTCACTTAACGTAATGTCCTCAAGGTTCATTCCTGTTGCTGCATGTGTCAGAATTTCCTTCCTTTTGAAAGCTGAATAATATTCCATTGTGTATTTACACAACATTTTGTTTATCCATTCATCCTTCAGTGGACACTCGGGTTGTTTCCACCTTGTGGCTGTTGTGACTCACGCTCCTGTGAATGTGGTTGGACAGATATCTCTTTGAGATTTTGCTTTTAATTCTTTTGAGTATATACGCAAAAGTGGAACTGCTGGATCACATGGTAATTTTAACTTTTTTAGGAGCTACCATACAGTTTTCCACAGTGGCTATACCGTTTTACATTCCCCCCAGCAGTGCACAGGGGTTCCAGTTTCTTTCCTATCCTTCCCAGCCCTGATTATTTTCTGGTTTTTTGGTAGTAGCCATCCTGATGGGTGTGGGATCAAGCCTGGGTTTTTAATCCCAGGCCTATACTGCCTTTCCTTTTTGAGTTGCAGGAGTCTTATTTGACAACTTCTAGACAGCTGTTTCCTTTTATGTAACAGAGAAGCTTACACTAGGTACAAAAAAGGAGAGAAAAAAATGATGAGGAAATGGACAGTATTAATCATCTTCTCTGTGTTCTGTTAAAAGTGGTTCGAGTTGTGAGTTTGCCTTAGGAATACATGGGAATGTGAGCGCTACTGCTGCTTGATAAAGACTAAGCAGATTTACTGCTGAGGTTCTTTCTCCTTTTACGGCCCATCTTATAACAAATCACTTGAATCCTCCCATTTCTAGGATCGATACTTAAGAAGTCAGAGCTATTTTGTGCCTGACAGAAGAGAGAGAAGAAGAAAATTCTCTCCTAATTCTAAACTTAAAAGTAGTCAGTTTTATTCCAAAGTTTTCCTCTTATTAGTTTTATTCCTAGTCATAGAGAATTGCTTTAAAAAAAGAAGAGGTAGGGTGGCTTTGTGAGAAGAGCTCGAGGTTTGGAACCTGTCAGGTGTGGGTTCAGATTACAAGTACAATTCCCGTGATGTTGTACAGCACACTTTCTTCAGTCGGTCTCTTCATCTGTAAAACGGGCATAACTAATTCGCAGAAGATTAAATTAGATAATGTGGACAGTGTGCCCAGTGCATAGTACATATGTTAATATTTGATAAAGGGATTCAGTAAGTATACCTTTAAAAAATCAGTGATTTACTGACTTCTATTTTAATATTTTTACTTTAACTTTCTAAGTGGTACTTTGCTTCCATTGGTCGTCGCTATACAACACAGTATAGCACATAAGAACATGGATTCTGGGTTCTGATCACCTGCGTTTGAATCCTTGTTTCACCATAAGAATTAGACCTTGGGCAAGTTACTCAACCTCTCTCTACCTCAGTTCTTGCCTCTGAAAATGGGGGACGTAATAGTACCCACTTCATAGGATTTACATGGAAATGCCTTAGCAATCAAGAAATGTCAGCTACTGTTACAGTAAATGTTGGCTACTGATAATTAATAATAATTATCATTATTAATTTGTGATACATGCTAGGGCATCATTTTACTTTAAGCAATGAAGGTAAAAATGGCATAATCTTTTATCATTTCAAATGTGATCGTCACCCATTGGTTTCCTACAAAATGGCAAATGAAACCAGATTCATTTAGGGCTTCTTCCACACAGTGAGAATGACAAATTCACAGAAGGAGGCTCAGTAACAGTCTTACAGCACTGGCTGTTCTTACTGACAGGCATTTCTTCCTCTTATTCCTTATGCCCCCTTTTAAAGGAGAATATTCTAGAATGGAGACCCGGACCTACCCTGTCTCTCGCAAGGGAAGGGAAGACTGCCCCAGGGTGCCTGGCTGCCACCTGCTTCTCATCTGCTGGGACTTTGATCCTAATAATGGATTCACTTGAGCAGTTAGACAGCTCAGCACCAACATAGCCAGCTGCCCTCAGAAAGGAAGCAGAAGTTTGAAAGGGTGGCATGGCTTGCCTCATTACCAGACAAAGGGCCAGCAGGATATTCAGGTGTACTGAGTTTTATGTACAAACTATACTATATTTTCAGAGCTTTGACCCTTCGAAAAGCATTGTTAAAATGCTTTCCTCTCCATCTAACATTCATTTCCAAAACTACTGAAGTGAAAGGGTCTATTAGTTCAGGGCCAGATTTGAAAGCGCATGAAAACTGCATTCATGAGGTTAAGAAATGGCTTAACAATTAAGTTAAAACAGTTGAAAGTGGATCTAATTTCAAACAGATCAGCTAACCGTGTTAGAAGTAAATGAGGGTGTGTTCCTTCCGACTTTTCCTTCCACCCCCAAGATACTGGCTCCAATCCCGAGCAATTTTTCCTAGTTTTTTTTTTTCCTTTTTAACTTTATATAATACTGAATTCTTCATTGCCCATATGTTAAATTGTTGTCACAATTAAAACTGTAGCACATCTAATATTTAGTCCATTTCTTCCTTTCATATGGCTTCTAATTAGTTCCATTTGCAGATCCATTAGGACCTATTTGGGTTTCACAGTCTAGATACACAGCTTTTATTCTATGCCCCTGAGCTGTATTTTACTGGGCATTACAGCTGAACTTGTATGATTATGTCAGTTCAAAAGGTCTTCAGTATGTTTGCAGTACCTCCCATGCACCAATTTGAGTACCATTCAAAGTATCATCAGAGCGAGCTGATGCTAAACAATTAGCTTTCATTTCACTTGCATCACTAACTGTACGATCACTGACGATAATTTTCCCCCTCCAGAGGTGAGGGGAATTGCATGCATCAAGGAACTAATTGTGCCTCAATGATAATAATAATAGCTACTGTTTAGTGAGCCTCTAGTATGTGCCTTGGTGTTGCGACTTTTTACCTGTATTACCTTCTTTTATTATTCTGGCCTGGGTTACAGCAGCTAGAACACATGAAGTGTCCTTTTTTTTTTTTTTTTTTTTTTTTTGATGTGGACCACTTTTAAAGTCTTTATTGAATTCGTTACAATATTGCTTCTGTTTTATGTTTTTGGTTTTTTGGCCACAAGGCACGTGGGATCTTAGCTCCCTGACCAGAGATCGAACCCACACCCTCTGTACTGGAAGGTGAAGTCTTAACTACTGGGCTGCCAGGGAAGTCCCATGAAATGTTCTTTATATGGCTGTGCGCACTCACAAGGAGACACCATAGGGTGGGATTGGGCAGGCACTTCCCCTTCCTCTGCATTCTTGGCCCACAGTCAGAGAAGCGGGTAGAGGGAGCTTGAGGCAAGGCAACAGGCAGACTCCCGGAGCTAGGAATGGCTGGGGCGAGAGAAAAGAATGAGGCCCCCCAGCCTGAATTACCCTCAGACTGAACATGCAGGTAATGCCTGGCTTCTTAGGATATGTTTTAGTACTTATTGAACATGATATTATCTAAGCACCGGACTAGATATTGGAGATGGAAATAATGAATAAGGTCTCGGCCTTTGAGGAGATTTTAGTCTGAATGTTCTTCTCGTAGTACTGCTATTCTGCTGTGACCCTTTTTAGGAGGGATTGGGGTGAGAGAGAGGGTCCTCTGTGGGTGCACTAGCTGCCCGATGTGACATCACTGCTCCGGTGATTAAAGTTTTATAGATGATTCTTACCACATCTAAGGTGTCCAGAATTGCTCTTTTGTTCTCTCATTTTGACTACGTTGCTTTTCAGACTTCTTACTCAGGCATCAATTACCAGTGCCAACGTATGACCATATGTCTCGGTTTGTCTGGGATGGCCCTGGTTTATACCTGTTACCCTGGTATAATTAATAATAGTGCCCATTTTCCATTCTCCGAAGTACCCTGGTTTGGATGATAAATTATATGGTCATCCGATCAATTCACAAAGTAGACCCAGCACTATGCCGAGCGCTGCTTGGGACCAGCAGTCTTAAGGTGTGATCCTTGCCCTCAAGGAGATGGAACTGTAGTTGGGAAGAGAAGACAGGTGCTTGTAAAACAAAATCTGTAATATGTAAAGTGCTAAATTGAATGACATCAGATCATAAGAGATAGGAAGATAGGAGACCTCTGTAGACTTGGGGTATCAAGGAATGTATAGGTCGGGGTTCTTTGATGACAACAGAAAACAGCTCAGTTAGTTTAAACAGAAAGGGGTTTAGAAAGGGATACTGGATCGTCCACAGAATAATTAGGGCTGTGGAGCAGACTCTTTGCTGAGTTTTCTGACAATAACACCCAAACCACGTAGAAGCTGCTGGTAAGGTATGTGACCTCCGCCCCTCCTGCCCCAGCAAGTTAGAAGCCCCAAGCCCTGACTGCTTCTTCGTGAAGCTTACTTCACAATCCAGGTCTCAGACCTGTTGCATCTGAGTGTGGAGAACCGGGGTCTCAGGTTTTGTACCCTAGGGACAAAGGAGGATGGGAAGTGTTTCTTGGAATCTGTATTAGTGAGGTGAGATTTACAGCGTGGAGACTGTCAGTGTGAAGAGAGTATTCACACAGTTCCCACTACAGAGGGTTTCGTGGATGTGATGGGATTAGAACTGGACTTGGAAGGTGAGAAGGACTTAATCAGGGAAGTGAAGAAGGAGATTTTTCTCAGTGCAAAAGGAACATGAGGCAAGTGAATGCAAGGAATAAATCTGGCTTTCCTTGGGCATCTGTAAGCAGATGTGGGCAATTGGGAGCAAGCGTAAAATAATGTTCATTGTGAAGAGTGGGCCCTCTGGGCTTTGAAGTAAAGTAGCACGTTATACAACAAAGCACATGTATTAGTCCACGATAACTTAGGCTGTGCTGCAGTAACACATTAACCCTGAAATCCCATGCTTAACACAAGAAAGGTTTATTTCCTACTCACACTACAGCACATCTGGCATCAGGGATTGTCTGCTCCACCCAGGCACTCAGGGACCCAGGTTGCCTATCTGGAGAACCAGGCTCTTCACTGCCTCTGCACAGGAGTGGCACAGGATATTTCTATTTATGTCTGTTGCCCAGAACTATTCACGTGGCCCCACCCAATTTCAAGAGTTTGGGAAGTACATACTTCTGTATAAATAAGATAGAGAAGATATGGGTGAATACTAGAAGTTTCTACCATGCACGTTGGCACGTTTTTGAGCACGAGCAAAACAGTGAAAGTAGCCTGTGTGAACAAAAGTTCACAAGAGCAGGGCCACCCTGTCTCTTCTGTTCACCACCAGCTTCGGGCCATAGCACAGTGCCTGGCTCAGAGCTGGTGCTCTGTACATACTTGTTGAATGAACTTGGCTGTCACTGATACGCAGGGTGGAATAGAGGGTTTCTTGACCAGAGGCAGGGAGGTTGACAGTACGTGATAGGTTGATATCGTCTATTACTTCAACTTAGGATATTAGTATATTCTTTAAAGGCTAAAAAAATCACAGTCAAGCCACCCAACCTGCTCTTTGAAGTCATTTGACATCTTGATAAGCAGATTGCAAAAACCTCTTTTTAAACTGATGTTAATCTTGCAAATTTAAATTCTTTTCGTGGGAACTGTAGGGATGAGTACTTTTAGAGCCAGGCATGCTTCTAACCATAAATTTTCAGCCTATTTCTCCTGTCATATTCAGAGTACTAACTTTGAGTTGTGCCTAAAATAATAGAACCATGAATATCTTTGTTTTCTAACATAGTTTGCCATGTTTGAAATTTAAAGGGCTTTGGAGAAATAAATTTTCTCCTGTCCCTCAATCTCCCCAGTGTAATTCTATAAAATTACTGAGAAACATAAATGTACAAGCCATGTGTCAAGTCAACAGTTATCTGGTAGGAAGTCAACCTATAAATATAGGATCCAGTAACTTTCAGATTTGCCACCACTTGAGAAAGAAGTCCAAAGGACAAAAAAAAGCCAAAAACTGTTGCAGATTTACCTTATCAAGGTCAGTATTTTCCTTCTAGAGGCCCCTGGCTCCCAGGGATTCTTTCCTGCAAACATCCACTTTGAAAGAATAGAGTATCCCTCAAGCACATAAACTTTGTGGTCTTACTGTATAGATTTTGGAATTTTGGTTTTATCCCTTACAACTGTGTGCATTGGCTGCTCACTTACCATCTCAAGGTATGTTTCCTCTTTTATAAATTGGGGATAATGGAATCTATTCCATAGGGTAGTTCTGACAATGAAGTGAGATGATGCATGGGAAGCACTCAGCAGTACTGGCACAGAGGAAGTGATCAGTGACTATGCGGTACGAAGTTGGTGGCATGGTGATGATCACTGAGGATTTATTTGGGCCTAGTTAACCGAGATGCTAATATCGCATCCACGACATATATACTGTGAGAAGAGGAGTTGGTCATTGGTCTTTTCAGTCATATTTATAACCAACAACAGCGTTTTTTAAAGTATAGTTACCTAAAATAAATACTTTGTGATCGTGTTTCTAAGTTTCCCCTTTTCGTTGACTTTGAGTGCTATTTCTTTTCTGCTGTCCTTCAGATGAGGTCAGTTCCTCTGACCAGTCACAAAGTATCCATAGTGTGGGATAGTGTTATTTGCTACAGCTTTTTCTTTTAAATATTCTTGTAGGAGGTGGTTTTTCCATGCTCTGTACTATATAATCTGAAAATAAACACAATCAATCTGCCTAATTGGTCTCCCTGTTTCTACCCTCTATAAAAATCAGATCATGTCTTTCTTGTGCTCAAAATCTAGGGTTCCATATGACCTAGCATATGTACCCAGCAGAATTAAGAGCAGGCACTCAGATAGATACTCGCTCTCTTTGTTGCCAATTGTATTGTATGCCAATGTTCACAGCAGCATTATTCACAATAACCAAAGGCTGGAAACAACCCAAGTGTCCATCAACAAATAACTGGATAAACAAAATGTCTTTGATACGTCGATATATACATACAATGGAATTTTGTTCAGCCCTAAAAAGAAGTGAAGTTCTAGTACATGCTACCGCATGGCTGAACCTTGAAAACATTATGCTAAGTGAAATAAGTCAGGCACAAAAGAACAAATATTATGTGATTCCACTTGTATGCAAGATCTAGAATAGGCAAATCTGTAGAGCCAGAAAGTAGATTAGAGGTTATCAGAGGTTGGAGGTAGGAGAGTTGTTTCTTAATAGTTACTGAGTTTTCTGTTTGGAGTGATGAAAAAGTTTTAGAAATAGACAGTGGTGATGGCTGTACAACATGGCAGATGTAATTGCCACTGAACTGTACACTTAAAAATGATTAAAATGGTAATTTTGATGTTATATATATCTCACCACAGTAAGAAATATTTTTAAAAAGTCTCGGGTTTCCCATGACACTCAGAGTGGAAGCCAAAGGCCCTGCACTGGCCTACAAGGCCTAGTGCCTTGCATACTCCTCCGTTGCCTCTCTGACATCATCATTTACCCTTTTCCCCCTCGAACACACTGGGCCGGCCATACTGGCCTCCGTGCTCCACCTGAGATGTGAACACAGCAGGTTTGCTCCCTCAGGAGGGCCTTCCCACTTGCTAGACCCTCTGCGTGGAACGTGCTTCTGTTAGATGCCCACATATCATGTCTGTCCTCTCCTCCATTCAGGTCTCTGCTGAAGCCCACCTTATCAATGAGGCCTTCCTGAGGAGCCCTCTGTTGAGTAGCAGCCCCCACCATCTGTCACACCTAGTACCCCCTCTGTCCTTACTCTGTTTCTCTCCACGGTACATCTCACCATCAGACATACCAAATATCTATGTTTCTTTGTCTCCAGCTAATACAGTGGAAGGCCCATCCATGAGGGCTGAGCTATTTTGCTTTGTTCACTCCTTTGTCCTTAATGTCTGGAATAGTGCCTGGCATAGAGCAAATGCTCACTCAGTGTCTCTTGAATGAATGAATGAGTGAATGAATATATTTGTGCTGGAGATATATGTGTATCCCTTACTTAAAAAGGATTGCAGAACCAAATATCTGGTCATCCTATATATTAGTTAGCTACTGTCACTATAAATGCCTCATATATAACAACCACAAAACCTTAGTGGGGTTCAGCTAATCTCGACTGGGCACACTCACACATCTGCAGTCAGCTGTGGGGTCTCTGAGTGGATCTTCTGATCTAGATGTGGCTGCTGACATGCCTGGTGATTCAGCTGGCAGCTGGCAGGTAGCCACAACTGGAACCACTCGGATGAATCAGCTCTGCTCCATGTGTCTCATCCTACAACAGGTTAACCTGGAAACGTCCTCATGGTAAAGGCAGAGGAACAGGAACAGCAAACAGGAATGCACAAGAGCTTTCCAAGCCTTGGCATACGGCATGTTTGATAACATGCCATTGGCCAAAGTAAGTCACGTGGCCAAGATCAGGGAAAGCACTAGGCAGTTATGTGACCGAAGGCACAGCTAGGGGAGCACGAAGAGTTGGGACCATTGCTGTATTCAGTCTGTCCCAACCTATGAAATCCTGGACTCTTTTGCTTGTGAGCTGCACATCGTTCCACCCTCTTTCTGTAGCCCCAGATAAATTACATGCTGCTTTAGCCTTTGAGCCAGTCATCCCAGCTCTACAACTCACTGTCTTGTTTTTAGTTACTGAGTTGTGAAACGGGAAGGGTTAGATCTAGTTTTTAAAATAAAAGAAACCCCTCATTTTTCACATAAAGAATCTAAAATCTAAAAGTTAGGAGTTAAAGCTCTTTCTCATGGTCTTCGATTAGGAAACTTCCAGTTCTCTGGAGGATGGCAGTTATTCTCTGAAGTGTATGTACCCAGCAACTCAACATTATCACCCGTAGGGCCTGTGATAGGCAGAATAACAGCATCCCAAACATGCCTATGGCCTGATCCTTGGAACCTGGGAATATGTCAGGTTACATGGGAGGCAGGGGATTTAAGGGTGCAGGTGGAATTAAATTTGCTAATGAACTGACTAGAATCCTGCAGCCTGTGGAAGAAAAACCACATTCACAGAAAGACAGACAATGAAAAGGCAGAGGACTATATACCAGATGAAGCAACAAGATAAAACCCTAGAAAAACAACTAAATGAAGTAGAGATAGGCAACCTTCCAGAAAAAGAATTCAGAATAATTATAGTGAAGATGATCCAGGACCTCAGAAAAAGAATGGAGGCAAAGATCGAGAAGATGCAATAAACGTTTAACAAAGACCTAGAAGAATTAAAGAACAGACAAACAGAGATGAACAATACAATAACTGAAATGAAAAATACACTAGAAGGAATCAATGGCAGAATAACTGAGGCAGAAGAACAGATAAGTGACCTGGAAAACAGAATGGTGGAAATCACTGCCACAGAACAGAAAAAAAGAAAAAAGAATGGAAAGAAATGAAGACAGCCTAAGAGACCTCTGGGACAACATTAAACACACAAACATTCGCATTATAGTGGTCCCAAAAGGAGAAGGGAGAGATAAAGGACCCGAGAAAATATTTGAAGAGATTATAGTCGAAAACTTCCCTAACATGGGAAAGGAAATAGCCACCCAAGTCCAGGAAGTGCAGAGAATCCCAGGAAGAATAAACCCAAGGAGAAACATGCTGAGACACATAGTAATCAAACTGACAAAAATTAAAGACAAAAATTATTAAAAGCAACAAGGGAAAAACAACAAATAACATACAAGGGAACTCCTATAAGGTTAACAGCTGATTTCTCAGCAGAAACTATACAAGCCAGAAGGGAGTGGCATGATATATTTAAAGTGATAAAAGGGAAGAACCTACAACCAAGATTACCCTACCTGGCAAGGATCTCATTCAGATTCAACGGAGAAATCAAAAGCTTTACAGACAAGGAAAAGCTAAGAGAATTCAGCACCACCAAATCAACTCTACAACAAATGCTAAAGGAACTTCTCTAAGTGGGAAACACAAGAGAAGAAAAGGACCTCCAAAAACAAACCCAAAACAGTTAAGAAAATGGTAATAGGGACATACGTATCGATAATTACCTTACACGTGAATGGATTAAATGCTCCAACCAAAAGACACAGCCTCTGGATACAAAAACAAGACCCATATATATGCTGTCTACAAGAGACCCACTTCAGACCTAGGGACACATACAGACTGCAAGTGAGGGGATGGAAAAAGATATTCCATGCAAATGGAAATCTAAAGAAAGCTGGAGTAGCAATACTCATGTCAGATAAAATAGACTTTAAAATAAAGAACATTACGAGAGACAAGGAAGGACACTACATAACGATCAAGGGATCAATCCAAGAAAAGATCTAATAATTATAAATATATATGCACCCAACGTAGGAGCACCTCAATACATAAGGCAAATGCTAACAACTATAAAAGAGGAAACTGACAGTAACACAATAATAGTGGGGAACTTTAACTCCTCACTTACACCAATGGACAGATCATCCAGACAGAAAATTAATAAGGAAACACAAGCTTTAAATGACACAATGGACCAGATAGATTTAATTGATATTTGTAGGACATTCCATCCAAAAACAGCAGATTACACTTTCTTCTCAAGTGCACATGGAACATTCTCCAGAATACATCACATCTTGGGTCACAAATCAAGCCTCGGTAATTTAAGAAAATTGCAATCATATCAAGCATCTTTTCTGACCACAGCGCCATAAGATTAGAAATCAATTACAGGGAAAAAAATGTAAAAAACACAAACACATGGAGACTAAACAATATGTTACTAAATAACCAAGAGATCACTGAAGAAATCAAAGAGGAAATCAAAAAATACCCAGAGACAAATGACAACAAAAACATGACAGTCCAAAACCTATGGGATGCAGCAAAAGCAGTTCTAAAAGGCAAGTTTATAGCAATACAATCCTACCTCAAGAAAAAAGAAAAATCTCAAACAATCTAACCTTACACCTAAAGGAACTAGAGAAAGAACAAACAAAACCCAAAGTTAGCAGAAGGAAAGAAATCATAAAGATCAGAGCAGAAATAAATGAAATAGAAACAAAGAAAACAATAGCAAAGATCAATAAAACTAGAAGCTGGTTCTTTGAGAAGATAAACAAAATTGATAAACCTCTAGCCAGACTCTTCAAGAAAAAGAGGGAGAGGACTCAACTCAGTAAAATTAGAAATGAAAAAGGAGAAGTTACAACGGACACCACAGAAATACAAAGCATCATAAGAGACTACTACAAGTAACTCTATGCCAGTAAAATGGATAACCTGGATGAAACGGACAAATTCTTGGAAAGGTATAACCTTCCAAGACTGAACCAGGAAGAAATAAAAAACATGAACAGACCAATCACAAGTAATGAAATTGAAACTGTGATTAAAAATCTTCCAACAAACAAAAGTGCAGGACCAGTTGGCTTCACAGGTGAACTCTGTCAAGGATTTAGAGAACAGCTAACACCATCCTTCTCAAACTCTTCCAAAATATAGCAGAGGAAGGAACACTCCCAAGCTCATTCTGTGAGGCCACCATCACCCTGACACCAAAACCAGACAAAGATACTACAAAAAAAATTACAGACCAATATCACTGATGAATATAGATGCAAAAATCCTCAACAAAATACTAGCAAACAGACTCCAACAGCACATTCAAAGGATCATACACCATGATCAAGTGGGATCTATACCAGGGATGCAAGAATTCTTCAACATACGCAAATCAATCAATGTGATACAACATATTAACAAATTGAAGAATAAAAAACATATGATCATCTCAATAGATGCAGAAAAAGCTTTTGACAAAATTCAACACCAATTTATGATAAAAACTCTCCAGAAAATGGGCTTAGAGGGAACCTACCTCAACGTAATAAAGGCCATATACAACAAACCCACAACAAACATCATTCTCAATGGTGAAAAACTGAAAGCATTTCCTCTAAGATCAGGAACAAGACAAGGTGGTCCACTCTTGCCACTATTATTCAACATAGTTTTGGAAGTCCTAGCCATGGCAATCAGAGAAGAAAAAGAAATAAAAGGAATAGACATTGGAAAAGAAAAAGTAAAGCTGTCGCTGTTTGCAGATGACGTTACTATACATATATAATCCTAAAGATGCCACCAGGAAACTAGTAAAGCTAATCAATGAATTTGGTAAAGTTGCAGGATACAAAATTAATGCACAGAAATCTCTTGCATTCCTATACACTAACAACAAAAGATCAGAAAGAGAAACTAAGGAAGCAGGCCCATTCACCACTGTAACAAAAAGAATAAAATACCTAGGAATAAACCTACCTAAGGAGACAAAAGACCTGTATGCAGAAAACTATAAGACACTGATGAAAGAAATCAAAGATGACACAAACAGTTGGAGAGATATACCATGTTCTTTGATTGGAGGAATCAATATTGTAAAGATGACTATACTACCCAAGGCAATCTACAGATTCAGTGCAATGCCTATCAGATTACCAGTGGCATTTTTTTTACAGAACTAGAACAAAAAAATCTTAAAATGTGTATGGAGACACAAAAGACCCCGAATAGCCAAAGCAATCTTGAGGGAAAAAATTGGAGCTGGAGGAATCAGGCTCCCTGACATCAGACCATACTGCAAAGCTACAGTAATCAAGAAAATATGGTACTGGCATGAAAACAGAAATATAGATCAGTGGAACATGATAGAAAGCCCAGAGATAAACCCATGCATCTATGGTCAACTAATCTATGACAAAGGAGGCAAGGATATACAGTGAAGAAAAGACAGTCTCTTCAAAAAGTGGTTCTGGGAGAACTGGACAGCTACATGTAAAAGAATGAAATTAGAACACTCTAACACCATACACAAAAATCAACTCAAAATGGATTAAAGACCTAAATGTAAGACCAGACACTATAAAACTCTTAGAGGAAAACATGGGAAGAACACTCTTTGACATAAATCACAGCAAGATATTTTTTGACCCACCTCCTAGAGTAAAGGAAATAAAAACAAAAATAAACAAATGGGACCTAATGAAACTTAAAGGCTTTTGCACAGCAAAGGAAACCATAAACAAAATGAAAAGACAACCCTCAGAATGGGAGAAAATATTTGTAAATGAATCAACGGACAAAGGATTAATCTCCAAAATACATAATCAGCTCATGCAGCTCAGTGTTAAAAAAAGAAATAAACAACCCAATCCAAAAATGGGCAGAAGACATAAATAGACATTTCTCCAAAGAAGACATACAGATGGCCCAGAGGCACATGAAAAGGTGCTCAACATCAATAATTATTAGAGAAATGCAAATCAAAACTGCAATGAGGTATCACCTCACAATGGTTAGAATGGGCACCATCAGAAAATCTACAAACAGCAAATGCTGGAGAGGGTGTGGAGAAAAGGGAACCCTCTTGCACTGTTGATGGGAATGTAAATTAATACAGCCACTATGGAGAACAGTACGGAGGTTCCTTAAAAAACTAAAAATAGAACTACCATATGGCCCAGCAATTCCACTACTGGGCATATACCAAGAGAAAACCATAATTCAAAAAGACACATGCACCCCAATGTTCATTGCAGCACTATTTTCAATAGCCAGGTCATGGGAGCAACCTAAATGCCCACTGACAGACGAATGGATAAGGAAGATGTGGTACATATACACAGTGGAATATTACTCAGCCATAAAAAGGGATGAAATTGGGTCATTTGTAGAGACATGGGTGGACCTAGAGACTGCCATGCAGAGTGAAGTGGTGGTGGGATGAATTGGGAGATTGGAATTGACATGTGTACTCTAATATTGTATAAAATAGATAACTAACAAAAAAAGAAGTTAAACTTCAAAATAAATTTGCTAATGTACTGACATCAAAATAAAGAGGTTTCCTGGATTATCCAGGTGGGTCCAGTGACATCACAAGAGACCTTAAAGTGAAAAGGCTCCGGGAGAATCAGAATCAGAGGGATGAGAATGCTGACTTTGCAGATGGAAGGGAGTCACAGCCACGTAACATAAGCTGGAAAAGGCAACGAGACGGATTTGTCCCTAGAGCCTCCAGAAGGAGGACGACACCTCACTTGATTTTAGTCCAGTGAGACCCAGTTTCTTTTGGGTTGTTTGAGGTCTCAGTTCTTCGTTGGCTGTTCGTAGAAAGTCTCCCTCAGTTCCTTCTCATGAGGGCCTCTGCATAGGGCAGCTCGTTTCCCCCAGAACAAGCAAACAGAGAGAGTGAGAAAGGTAGAAGCCACAGTTTTTAGTATCCTAATTTCAGAAGGGACATCCCATCATTTATGTGGAGTGTAATTAATTAGAAGCAAGTCAGTAAGTTCAGTCCATCGTCCCGGGGAAGGTGTTACACAAGGACGTGGCTGCTAGGAGGTGAGGATCGTTTGGGGCCATCTGAAAGGCTGTCTGCCATGCTTTTATAGTGATATAAATGATTAGATCTCTTAATATTAGTCTTCTCTCAGTTATTTTTTTTTAATTTCATTTATTTATTTATTTTTGGCTGTGCTGGGTCTTTTCTGTGCGTGGGCTTTCTCTAATTGCGGCGAGCGGGGGCCACTCTTCATCGCGGTGCGCGGGCCTCTCACTGTCGCGGCCTCTCTTGTTGCGGAGCACAAGCTCCAGACGCGCAGTAGTTGTGGCTCACGGGCCTAGCTGCTCTGCGGCATGTGGGATCTTCCCAGACCAGGGCTCGAACCCGTGTCCCCTGCATTGGCAGGCAGACTCTCAACCACTGCGCCACCAGGAAGCCCTTCTCTCAGTTATTTTAATGACTTTTGGTAGAATCATCATTTTTTATTTTTAAAAAATTATCCATGTTCAAAGTAGAAGGGGAGAACGGGCATACCTTGGAATGGATGTTTGGAAGAACACATAATAGAACTTTGGAAGTGATAGGAAAATAGGTAGAGATGTGAACTTTTTCAGATGGCTGAGTTCAGTGTAATTACAGTGAGTATGTACCGTGTAATTTTTCTTAACTAGTTTATCTGAACTTTGCAAGATGAATAAACGTCATGGTGATCTGAAGGAAACATTTTACATGTTAGCTCATCATTTGTGAGATTCTTTGAGACAGAACAAAGCACCTGCCATCTCCTTTATTCATTTTATGCAGTTCATGGAGCTCAGTGATGCTAAAACCATATTTCCAGTGTCATTGAAAGTGATACTTAGGATGAGAGGTTTGCATTGTGATAGCAGTTAACATCACCCATGTTTTTTGTTGTTGTTGTTATTTAAAACAAACATCTGCCAACACACCCTCATGGTTACCTCTTTGGACAAAATCCTTAGGAGTAATTATTTTGAGTTGAATTGATTAAAGATTAACTTTAATGCCCCCAATTGTTATGTCCATCTGCATCCCAGTTCACAGCTTCCAGTGTACACTCCATGGAACGAGGATCGTTTCGGTTCTGGTTTAAGAGATTATCAAAAGGACTTCATTGTCAGTGAAGCATTTTGACCCAATTCACTTTTTCTTTAACTTTGCCACACCTGTGGAGCAGCTTTAGTTTGTACTAATGCTTATTTCCAGCCAGTAATTCGGAACAGATGAGTTCTGATTTCTGCCACTGTCATGAACGTTGTGATCACAGACTTCATAGTTCTAAGTGAGCCTCTTGGTCTGTGTGCACGCGTGTGTGTGTGTGTGTGTGTGTGTGTGTGTGTGTGTACATCTGTGGCTGATATTTAATTAGCAGAAGAGAGAACTATACTATTAATTTGGGATCTGATTCTCTACCCTACCTGCCCCACCCCTCTTATTTTGGTACGTGTTAACAAGTCGAAAATCAGGGAAGTGTAAGCTTATTTGAATGGACATTTTGTCCTAGGTTCAAGAAAGATTAAGAAGGTCAAAGACGGGGACTTCCCTGGCGGTCCAGTGGTTAAGACTTCACCTTCCAATACAGGGCGTGCGGTTCAATCCCTAGTCGGGAAGCTAAGATCCCACATGCCTCGTGGCCAAAAAAAAAACAAAACAGAAGCAATATTGTAACAACTTCAATAAAGACTTTAAAAATGGTCCACATCAGAAGAATCTTTAAAATAAAAAAAAAGGTCAAAGAAGATGAAGGCATTCAGATAGAAGCCCGCAGTGGAGGGTTGAGAAGGCATTACGGAGCCTGAGCAGTCACCTTTGTTCATCTCTCCTCACCAGGGACTCATGCAGCAGTGCGCGTTAGGGCTGCTTATGTGAAGGGGTGCCTCCTTAAGTTTATATTTTAGGGATAAAATGCAATTGTGATAGAGATACCTTTCTGCTATGAAGATAATTTTGTATTCAAAGCAAACTCTTCGAAATTAGGGGATTTAGAGGTTCTTTTCGAATAGTGTACCGCGCTGCATAATGTATATTTTAAGACAATTTCCTTGTATTGATCACATATTTGGTTTCGATAGGTTTTCTGCATAGGCCATATGTTCAGGCTTGGTTGAAAAAAAGATGATTCTAAACTCTAATTTATCTAGAGTTACAAGATATCAAACAATTTTTTCTTCCTCCCTGTTAGCTTCCACTTCAAGCTGTAACAGTGCCTCTGAGCCATGAGAAAAATTTACACATAAGAAATATTTTGAATTTATTAAAAGAAGTTCAGAGCTTAAGAGTCATTTTCAGATCTCTTGAGTAGGGTGAAATCCGCTCTTACAGGAAATAATTAGGTTGGGCAAGTGCCGAGCTTTGGTTTTTGGTAGGATTATTATCTCTTTCGTTTAGTGCTGTTCAGGTCAGAGTGTTGGGCATCCAGCAAGGGAGGGATCACCGAGACCACGCAGGGACACGTCAGATCTGTTCCTTTGGTGGACGTCAAGCCAAAATTATTCAGAATATAATCTGAAACGCACTTGATCGTACGGCAGACAGTTTAATAATTTATGTTTGGCCTTATTAGCAGAGCCTTGGGTTTACTCTGCTATCACCAAAATAAGATTCAGAAAACTAAGATAATAGTGATTTTTTTAGAGAGTGTGTGTGTGTTCTGGTTTAAAACTTCTTCTTTGCAGTTTTAATGATCTGATAAACAAGTACACTTTTGAGGTGAGGGGGAAGAGGAAAAATTACATATGAATAATTTCTGATTTAGAATTGCTCATGCCCAAAAGTGATACAGAAGAGGCTGACAGTACTGTGCTGTCATCATGTGAGTCCGTGAAAGAGATTTTCAAATGTCAGTTTTCTCCCCAAATAAATGATAAGGTATAATTGATTCCAAGTTTAATTTGTTGATCCTGTTACATGACGATATACCAGTAACGCTAATGGACTATACGTATAACATTCTTTCCAGAGACTGCAAGAGCTAGAAAATACTACCATCTTTGGCTCAGAGATAATGGGCACTCCTAATTATGTGATATTAAGATGCTCCCAGTTTGAGAAATGTCTAGAAGTATATTGGAGAAAGGTACCTTGGCCCCTGTAATCCCGTGTCCGTCCTGGTATCCAGTAATGACACGAAGCACAGGGACAAAGTTGTCTGTCGGTCCGGGAAGGGAAGCTGGCATGTGGAATGTGATTGCTGGCCCATGGCAACACCTGCAGGCGGCAGGGACCGAAGAATTCATTTAGAAGCTGCACTGCAAGCTGGGGAGACAGGTGGCAACTCTCTTACAGGGATGTCTTTTATTTGAGCAGAACCAGACCAACTGTTCCTCATTAAAACACATTTTGCAACACGTTCTAATGTGAGCAGATCAAGTATGTGTGCGTGTGGGCATGTGCGTGTGTATGCAGAGGAAACCCGGGATGTGCCGTCCACAGGTCACGTTTACTGAGTCTCAACATGGCCCAGAGCTGCAAGACAGGTCGCGTGCAATGTCTCTGCCTGACCTGGGGCTGGCTTTCCTGGAAGGGCCTTCTCTGGGGAAACACAGAATAACACCGTCACCTCCATGTAAAGTGGAGAAAGTCTGTTTGATAGGAATCTTGATACTGGTAGTTATTTTAATAATTATTCAGTGCCTTGATTTTTCTCATTTCTTTGCATTGCACTATAAATGCATCTCTGATATGTAACTACCAGGCTAGACTTAATATGTCTAAAGCCAATCCTCTCCTCTGCTTCCACATTTACACCTACTGTCTGTAAATTGGGTGAATACTTAAAGTTGGGAGAAACCTGTGTTAACTACTTCACTGGGCGGTTGGGAGGATTAAAGGAGAGAAGGCATGGAGAATAGAGCCCTTCTGGGCACATGGGGAACATTCCAGAAACACTGCTTCTTCTACTTAGTATGTTTACCCAGAGCTTGTCGTCCACCTTTCTTGCTGGATCGTTATGCCTCTGGTTCTGCACCCATGTCACAATTTATAAACATTTTTGGTGAGGAGGAATGGCAGGAGAGGCCACTGAACAGGGTGGCTTTCTAACGTTGGAAGGGCAAGTTCATCAGCTCCCAAGAACAGGATCCTTGCAGCTATATGAAAATATGAACACAGAATGCAAAGGAACAAGGAGAAACCCAAATATCCCTTCAGAGAACGTTGATTGACCACCTTCTAGGTACCCTCCGTTTCCTTCAGGTCTGTTTCTTTTGGCTGAAAGAGCTGTGAGGAGGACCAGTAAGGGTGGCCCTGGAGGCCTGTTTTCTCAGCGGGTCTGGTGAGCTCCACAGAAGGAAAGGGCCTTAGAGGAGGCCCAGCCCTGGTGGCCCCTTCTTCCTCCACCAGGCAGCTTCAGGATCAGCCGGCCATACAGTTGCCGGGAGGCGCCCTGCACCCCTCTCCTGGTAACTGTGTGGAGCCCGAGGCTTCCGCTGGAGCGGGTCCTCTTGTGCAGCTCGTTCAGCTCTGCGTGCACTGAGCGCACCTTCTGGTGGGACGGCGAGAGCTTGGGGGATCACATACGCTGTGAGTGCCGTGACGAGGGCCAGCCGGCAGGACACACAGCCCACAGAGTGGGAGCTCCGGTGCATCTGAGCTGGGTGCTGGTTGAGAGGGTCGAGATCTGTCCCGTCGAGATCTGACACGTCCATCAGAAGAGGGGCAGGGGCGCATGGTGGCTGGAGGCGAGATGGCAGGGTCAGGCGGAGAGCAGAGTCGTGGCGGTGACTGTGACTTCTTTTCTTCCTCTTTAGTTTCCTTGAAAGCAGCGTTACAGCAATATTAGGTATTAGAAGAAAAGGCAGACATAAAAAGGGCCCGTGGCACATCTGACAGGGGAATTCCCCCTTATAAATGGTGGTGTCCAAGTCTCCCTTCTTATATAGTATGGTTTTAGTTAAGAGCCTTTCCAGAAGGCTCACCCCACAGACTGAGAGCCCGGGGAGTAGGAGGTGCCAACTTCACGGCGGGCGTAGCTTCTCCCTCGCGGGTTAGAGCTGCGAGGACAGCATCCGGGACAGGACATCACCCTCCCGGCACTGCTGGCAAATGCTGTGGGAGGCTCTGCCCTTCTCCGTCTTCCACGCCACACTCCTGGAATGGAGTATAATGGTGGCCCTTCATCGAAACCTTCTGTATTCCTGGCACTCTGCCCAGGCTCTGGGCATGCGAATTCTAACTCTTTCAATAACATCTTAAAGTAGATACTGGTCTCCCTACCTCACAGAAGAGGTAACTAGGCCTGGAGAGCTTAAACCACTTGCCCGGGGTCACACAGCTAATAAACATCTGAGCTTGGATTCGGTTTCTGGTCTGCCATGCTCTTCATTATACTGTGCCCCTCCTGATGATACGTGTAAGAAACAAAAATAGTTTAAATTGATAAACCATGTTTGAGAAGCAAATAAAATAGTGACTTTGTAATTTTACAAAAATAATATCTGAGGCAGTTTGCATATTTCCTTAGGACCATAAAATACCATGGAGTGTGTTCATCTTTTTTGAATCTTAAATGTTCAAGACACAATATATGTACCTCGTTTAATCCTCATAACAACCCTATGATGTGCAGATACTTACTCTATCTCAGGTGATTCTGTATGGAGGCAAAAGAGAGGACAAGTTATTTGCCCAAGAATTCTCAGATGGAGCTGGGATTAGAGCCCAGAGCCCATGCACTTACTGCTTCTAGAACAGGTCCCATTTGTTTCTCTGGTGATAAAAGTGCCCAGGTTAAAGGCCTCTCCTTCCTTTCCCTAGCAATACATGTATAACTGCTAGAGAAGAAGGAAATAATTAGAGGTTGACTGTTGTTACCGTCCCAACTGTCTTTATCTTTAACTGATTGAAATCTGATCCCTGAAGGTTCTGAACATCAAAGTTGTTTTTGATTTGGTTTGGTTTTTTTGGCATGTATATGTGATGCTACTCTAATAGATGTATTACTTTAGTAGGATTTGATAAGCTGTACTTTTGAAAATTACAATATGTTTAAGAATTAGGAAGTGAGTATGTTTAGAAATTAATCAAGGGAACAGTGAGATTTACAAGGGGGGAAAAGCATGTTAATCAAAGTTAACACTTTCTTAATGTGTCCTTAGTCTACTATGACCGGATAAATACGTGGATCTTTTTGATTGAACGAAGGTCATATCCTGCTTTGTTTCTATCTGTTTTGTAAAAGGCATTTGTAAATGGAATTTGATTTCTTAAGAATTATAAATCTGAGAGTTGATGTTTAATTAGTTTTAGTAAATAATAAAATTTCTTGTATTTGTTGCATTATAGCTTGAGAGATACAAGTGTGTCTTAAATTTCAAAGATTAATGACTTGGTAATGTTTAAGAGGTTTCTGGAAGGCTCGAGCCTTCTGTTTACTTTCCAGAACTACTGACTCTGCCAGGTTTTTCTCTAAAGTCAATTGTATACGTTACTCTGCGCGTGTGTGTGTCTAAACTTTATCTTGCTATTGGTTATGTATCATCACTTCACCTGTAAACCCTTTTTATTTTCATTACCGTCTAGAAATACTACATTATTTTATATTCATGAATGGTGCTTCTGACTGTGTGGAAATCATAATAGTTGTGCATTTATATGTTTGAGAATCTTGGACTTTATGAGAAAGTCCTTGTATTTCCTGTATTTCTAAATTGCTTTTCCTTCAGTATCACAGTGGTAGTGACAATTGACATGTACAAAGCTAGCTGGCAACAGATCACTCTGTCATCTGAGAAACTTTTTTTCAATCTTATATTTTAAAACATATCGTCAAACTCCTTTAATCAAGATGGTGAACTGGTACAGGGTGAAGATAATAAAAGAAGCACAGCATGGCAGAGACAGGCTGCATTTCCTCTCTCCTGCTGTGTCATCAAGCTCTCACCTTGATCTTAGGGAGAATGGCAGGGTGGGCTTCTTGTGGGGCTGCGTATGGGTGCCACGGTACTCCACACGATCCTGTGATGCAGACTTGCCCCCAGGGACAGGAGAGTGGCTTGCCACCATATGGGTCCGTTATGTTCAGATGTGTTAAATGTTTGAGTGAGGGAGGGAAAAATCAGTGCCCAAGAAAGAATGACTGTGTTGAACCCAGCCACAGATAATCCACAATGCTGCTTTAATAGGTGCCTTTTATGTTTTGAGCAAAATTTTATGGCAAATGAGTTGGAAGGAACAGAGGAAGAAATTCTGTGAAACTCTTGTTAAAAGTTGAAGGGTCGTGGGGCTTCCCTGGTGGCGCAGTGGTTGAGAGTCCGCCTGCCGATGCAGGAGACGCGGGTTCGTGCCCCGGTCCGGGGAGATCCCACGTGCCGCGGAGCAGCTGGGCCCGTGAGCCATGGCCGCTGAGCTTGCACGTCCGGAGCCTGTGCTCCGCAACAGGAGAGGCCACAACAGTGAGAGGCTCGCGTACCGCAAAAAAAAAAAAAAAAGAGTTGAAGGGTATTTTCAGGCTGAGTGCACAGGTACTTTACCTGTACTGCACCTTTGTGAAGCAGAATATGTTAAAAAACCAACCCAATGCTTGATGCTTTGAGACTCACCTAGTCCTGCCCGGGGCAGCATGACCCCTGGCCCCCAACACCAGTGATCACCGAATGGCAGCTTCTGGGATTGCATGCACAGAACCAAGGTTCATTTTTCAGAACTGGGGGTGGGACAGGAGCAGATCTTCCCTGAAGCTAGTAGAGCTTAAGATTCAGGGCCTGACACTTTGAGGGGCCCCTTCCAAGGCCCTGTTCTTAATTTTGTATTGAATTTTTTTTTTTTAAGAGAAAGCATCAGGCCCCACAGTGTCTGGATCTGTGAACCTCCTGAAGTTATTTGCAGGGTGTGAGCGAGGCTGTGTGTATATGTGCACGGATGCCTCCACAGTTTTCTGGGGGAACAGTCTGTAGTCCTCACTGCCTTCTCAAAGCCATCTGTGACTTAAAAAGGTTAAAGAACTCAGGCCTAGGAGAACTTAATCAGCCTCTTAGTTCTTGTCTCGTAAACCCAAGCCTAGGAAGTGATGGTTTAATTGCTAGAGGCAACAACTCAAGACCCTTTTACAGTTGTGCGCATCGATCACCAGAGACATAGCTAAGCGTGTTTTTGATCAGTTGTATCTCATCTGGAATACTCATCCTCATATCCGTTCATTCACTCATTCGTTCGTTCATTCATTTCTGAACACTTGCTGAGTACCTGCTCTGTGTTTGCCGCTGTGCAAGAACCCAGAGATGAATTAGGCAACCTCTCTGCTTTTGAGGAACTCACAGAGCTTCCGTTATTTTAGCTGTAGAAGGCTGCATTCTTTCCCAAGGTTGAGTGCTGTCCTTGAGACCTTGGGGCTATTTTTAACCATCAAAATGAAAGCTTGTCAACATATTCCCAGCTCCAAAATATCATGCAGAAAGCCAATCGTACAAGAGAGCGGTTTCCCGGGGCAGGTCTGGGTGCAGCCGTCACTGCTGCGGGGACCACGGCTCCGTCTGTGCAGCTGTGACCTTCTTGTCAAGGGCCCCCAGTGCAGGAACAGCAGCAGGGTGTCAGCCCAGATCCCTGAGGAGCCCAGAAGTAAATGATGGCTCGACTGCCACTGGGGTTGAGAGATTCATCCTTGTGGACAAAAGCTATATTAATTTTGCAATCAGTCTCCTATAGTCAAAGCAAGAGTTCTTCCATATCTATCACAGGCAAGTATTAGCTGGTGGAAATTGGGCTGTGAAAGTTCTTCTCGTTTCCCCATTCCTCTTCTTTGTCCCT
Source organism: Globicephala melas (assembly GCF_963455315.2). NCBI lineage: Eukaryota > Metazoa > Chordata > Mammalia > Artiodactyla > Delphinidae > Globicephala > Globicephala melas. The sequence continues at coordinate 86,056,766 of NC_083324.2, read as the reverse complement.
CCATTACCCACTCACCTGAACTCAGCTACTGTTGATTCTACATTAAGTGTCTGTTGTGCCCTCCTTTCCGTGCCTTCCGCCATCTTCCCAACACAGGTCCTCAGCACTGTCCACCTCATCTGTCGCCACAGCTTGCCCCCGGATTCTCTACCCCCACCTCCCCACTCCCCTCAATGCACCCTACACCTTCGTGCCAGAGTTACCTTCCATAAAGCACCCTTCCAGTGCTTCTACTGTGCATGGCGGGGCTGCCATTCCACACAGCGGCCGAAGCTGTCCCCAGATTGTTCGAGAGTGTGGAAGGAAAGAATAAGCCACGTGAAATGGTTGTTCGGAGGCATCTTGTGCTTCTGTGGCTTTCTTGCACTTCCACAGCCGCGCCTCTGGCTCGCCCCCTCCTCCCAGCCCCGCAATGTTTCTTCCATCCCGGATTCTCCTTCCCCACCCCGCCTCCATCTCTTAAAGTGTTATTCAGGTTTCAACAGGGGAGACACTGATTCTAAGGCCTGTGCATAAGGTGGAAATCTTATAGCGTGGAATCAAAATTACACGTCGAAACACTAGAACCTCCCTGAGAGTGGCCAGGTGCCCCCTGTCCCCTCCTCCCCACACCTGCTGAGACGCATCAGGGGACAGAGACCCCCTACAGAGTCTCACCGTCATGTCTCCTAGCTCCTCGTGTTCTCTCCAAGCAGGGTTTCCCAGCCTTTCCATGTCAGGCACATGGCACACCAGAGTGGATGCAGAGGCTGCGCGTGGGGGTGGAGCCCTGTGGCCACTCAGACCCCTTCAGGTGCCCCTTGGGGGTCGGGGCAGCCCTCCTGCAGCGGTGCGCCAGCTGGGAGTCCCTGTCCTAAGGGACGTGTTTGATGAATAAAATGGCTTCGTGGTTTTTTCCTGTGTCATTCTTCTTCTCCTGAGTAGATATGGTTGCATCCCTAAAAGTTAGATACGTCTGTGATGACTCCACTCTACATAAATTCTACCCTTCGTGAAGTCGGCCTTGATTCTCCGTAAACACTGTTTGTCTCTTTCATATAGTTTGTGTATAATCTGGAAATTTATGAACTTGGTCTGACCCTTCAAGGAAAGGAACTATAGCTTGTACGTAGCTTGGCCTACCAGGCCTATGGTAGGTGTTTGAATGTGCCTGTGTTGAAGGAGTGAGTGATAGCTTCTTCTTACATCAAACTAAAAAACTTGTGCACGGCAAAGAAGACCATCAACAAAATGAAAAGGCAACCAGCTGAATGGGAGAAAATATTTGCAAATCACATATCTGATATCTGATGAGGGGTTGATATCCAAAATATATATAAAGAACTCATACAGCTCAATAGAAAAAAAAATCTGATTTTAAAAATGGGCAGAGGGGCTTCCCTGGTGGCGCAGTGGTTGAGAGTCCACCTGCCGATGCAGGGGACATGGGTTCGTGCCCCGGTCCAGGAAGATCCCACATGCCACGGAGCGGCTGGGCCCGTGAGCCATGGCCGCTGAGCCTGCGCGTCTGGAGCCTGTGCTCCGCAATGGGAGAGGCCACAGCAGTGAGAGGCCCGCGTACCACAAAAAAAAAAAAAAAAGAAAAAGTGGGCAGAGGATCTGAATAGACAGTTTACCAAAGAAGACAGACAGATGGCCAACAGATGCGGGAAGAAGTGCTCATCAGCACTGATCATCAGGGAAATGCAAATTAAAACCACAATGAGATGTAACCTCATACCTGTCACAATGGCCATCATCAAAAGAGATAAGAACTAACAAATGTTGGTGAACATATGGAGAAAAGGGAACCCTCGTGCACTGTTGGTGGGAGTGTAAATTGGTGCAGCCACTCTGGAAAACAGTATGGAGTTTCCTTAAAAAACTAAGAATAGAACCAACATATGATCCAGCAATTCTACTTCTGAGTGTTTACGCAAAGGAAACAAAAACACTAACTCAAAAAGATACATGCATCCCATGTTCACTGCAGCACTATTTACAATAGCCAAGAGATGGAAGCAACCTAAGTGTCCATCAATGGGTGAATGGACAAGGAAGATGGGGCGTATGTATACAATGGAGTATTACTCAGGTGTAAAAAAAAAAGGAAGTCTTGCCATTCACAACAACATGGATGGACCTTGAGGGCATTATGCTAAGTGAAATAAGTCAGAGAAAGACATAGAATCTAAAAAAACAAAACAAAACCGAATATATAGATGCAGAGAGCAGATTAGTGTTTGTCAGACACAGGGGGGTGACAGGTGGGTGACAGGGGTGAAGGGAGTCAAAAGATACAAACTTCCAGTTATCATGTAAATATGTCCTGGGGATGTAACGTACAGCATGCTGCCTATAGTTAACAATACTGCATTGTGTATTTGGAAGTTGGTTAGAGAGTAGACCTTAAAAGTTTTCATTACAAGGGAAAAAAATTGTAACTGTGTTGTAACTAGACTTACTGTGGTGCTCATTTCACAATGTATACAAATATTGAATCCTTATGCTGTGTACCTGAAACTAATACAATATTATATGTTAATCATATCTCAATAAAAAAATAGCTCCTTCTAGGGGTCCTGTGCTTGACTGATGTCACATTAGCGCTTTTTTTCTTATTTTGCATCCTTAATGTCTTCCGTTTTCCTCTATGTTTCTCTTTCTATAGGAATTCAGAAATAGGCTTGGGAACCACCTGAATTCAGTATCCCACACCTTGGATGCAACTCAGCAAGACTCGGCGAGTTCCAGAATGGCGCTACAATTGCAAAGGCTACACCAGGACTGTACACTGAGGATGTCTGTGGTCCTGGCTCTGTTTGCTTTTCTTTTTGCTTTTTTGATCAAGGTCTGTAATTAAAACACAACTAACTGAAGCATCAGTGAAGAAGAATAATGGGTTCGATCCCTGGTTGGGGAATTAAGATCCCACGTGCTACACGGTGTGGCCTTTAAAAAATAAAATCTGTGAAGAGGAATGAATTTCTAATTAAAATCTTCAAAGAAAAGGAGAGCAACCACATCACTTCTCAAAGGGCAGTAATTTACACTGTCTCCCTGCCCTTCAGCCACACTCTTTAATGGGGCTTACCCAGTCTCATCTTGAGTTGGACTCGTTGGTTATTTGACCTAAAACCCAACAACAGCTGCTATAGCATGTCTTTTCAATTAAGCTCCCCTTGGTTTATTTTTAGCAAGAAATGCAAGTGGTCGCATTTTCTTTAAATCACCAATCTTCAAGTCAGAAACCTATTTGTACCGTGGGTCTGGTCACCTCTTCCTCATGTGGGAAGATTTTCCATTTTCAATAAACATTTTTACATGTATCTTTCTCTTTATGCTTTGTTTGGGGTCCCGATGCCACTACGAACATCTTATTTTCCACAGCAGATGTGTTCCTGAAAAGTTTACATGGAAACCTGTTTCTGGAGCTTGAATCCTTTCAGAACATGCAGGGAGAGCCTAGCAATTAAACGACTCCTGGCACCATCTTGAGAAGTCAGAGGAATCACCCACTTCTTTAGCTCCCGCAGACTTTCAAAGACTGGACTTGTCGAAAACAAGCTCTGCCTCTTTTCTGACATTTTCGATTGATTCCATCCACTGTCTATTTCTACCTGACATCACTGGCCATTTACTAAATGAAGTGATTTCTTCCACAATAAAAGGAATTGTTGTAGTGAGCAAGGCTCATGACTGTCAGCATTTGGATAAGTTATTTGGATCGTATAGCGCAGGGAAATCAGGCGCCCGTCATTACCACAGGACAGTTTTCAGTTTTAAACCCCCATCCCTTTTCAGCTCTTCATTTTATCTCAAAATGTTTCAACCTCTTTTGTATCTTTTGAATCCAGATTAAAATTAAATTATAAGCCAGTGAGTTAAAAAACCAAAATAAAAAACTCTAGTATTAGTACACTTCTCCTGACCCTGGTATGTGCTTCTAAGAGGAGATCGCATTTAAAATGCCAGGGTTTGTTCCTGCTTCCTCTGAGTCCTGCAGTGAGATGTCCACTTGGGATCCCCCTGTTCTGGCAGCGAGAGGAGAGAGATGTGTTGACAGAGAATAGGAGCCTGCTGGGTGCTTCCTTTCTTGAGATATGTGCAGTCATTTCTTTATTAATAAACAGAGTGGGTTCCAGCGTGGTACTTATTTAATAAAAACCTAGCAGAAGTGGAAATGCTACCGAAAGCCTAGAGTCACACTATATAAGACATAAGAAAAGCTTTGCATCTGGGACAGATTGGAGACAGAAAGCTTTTTTTCTATTTCCACTGTCTCAGTCTTTTCCTCTCACCCCCTCATCTGCTTCTTTCCTCCCCTCTAGCTCTGTACCTGTCTCTCCTCCGCTCTCGTCCCTTCATTTTTTCTTCTGTGAGTGAGAGTGATACACCCAGCAGTCCGATAGCCCCACGGCCCCTCACCAACCATGGTGGGGATTATCAGGGATTGTTCAGCCGTACGGGATTGTCCCCGTGCCGCTGTGGCTGTTGCATAACCCCAAGGAGGCTGCGACTCCACTCCGCTCTTAGGTCCAGGAAGTTTAGAAGCCCCGCAGCAGGGACCAGATCGTACATGATAGCAGCCGCCATATTGAGGACCAGTTGGCAAGGGGGTGGCAGTGGTCTGGAGATCCAGCTTGCGTCTCCACGACCTCCTGCTAGAGGGATACGAGAGAGAAGCGTGGGTGGGCGTCAACCACTCAGTCATCTTGTAGACAGAATTTTGAATGCGACTGAGCCTGGGAGCCATAGGGCTAAGTGTGGCGTCAGCAAAGCTGTTTCCTTTCCAGCTCCTCTCCTTCCTGCCCGTAGTGTGGTGGCACATCTACCCTTCTGGGATTAGGCCTGATGGTGTGGCCTGTTCTGGCCAGTGCAAAGGGAGTGGAAAGGTCATGTCTTTCTTTGGGGCAGACATGTTCAAATCCAGTCTGCCCTGTGTTCTTTGCACCACAGACGTCATTGTGGACACACGTGTCAGGATGAAGCTTCCTCCAGCCTGGGTCCCTGAGGGAGTGCAGGGAGAGCGCCTTCTGCCGGCGTGCGCTAGACCTTGTGTAGAACAAGGAGCCTGTGCTGAGCCACTGAGCTCTGGGAGCTGTTACCATGGCGTAAGTCAGCCTATCCTGATTCACAGAGTCAGGCGTGGTAGGATAAACTTATCAAATGTGCTATCAGTTGACCTGCAGTTTGTAAACATAACTGTTGTTACGCTTTATATTTTCTTTTCATGTTTTTCCTTAGCACCAAAGTCTTTTCATTTTTTCTTTAATGCGGCCCTCTCTACTAAAAAGGACGCCCGTGAAGAGATCTGTCTTCGTTCATTCAGGCTGCTATAACAGAATGCCGTAGACTGGGTGGCTTCTAAACAGCAGGAACGTATTTCTCACAGTTCTGGAGGCTGGAAAGTCCAAGATCAAGGCGCCAGCAATTCGGTAGCCTGTGAGGGCCCACTGTCTGGTTCACAGATGGCCGTCTTCTTGCTGCGTCCTGGTATGGTGGGAGGGGCAAGGGAGCTCTCAGTCTCTCTCGTAAGGGCGTTAATCCCATTCATGAGTGCTCTACCCTCATGACCTCATCACCTTTCAGAGGCCTCACCTCCCACCATCACATTGGGTTTTAACATATGAATTGGCAGGGCGTGGGGAGGACAATATTCAATCTATAGCAATATCTTTTGAATACTTGGGCCAGTTTTTTCCTTAAATTCTTTATTAGAGTAAAACAAACACATGAAAGTGCACATACATGTATAAAAATACGTGCATAAATCGTAGGGTGGCAGCATGATGCATTTTCAAAAAGTGAGCACATTGTAACCAGCACCAGGTAGGCTCCCCATGCGCCTTCCCAGGCACTCACTCTGTCCCCCAAAAGGTAACGGCCATCCTTATTTCTAATCATAGCTTGGTCTGCCTGTTCCTGAACTTTACATAAATGCAGTCACACAGCAGACAGTGTTTTGTGGCCGCCTTCTTTTGCTCAACGTTGCATGCGAGATGCATCCAGGTGGTTGTGTGCGGCAGTAGTTCCTTCACTCTCATTGCGGAATAGGATTCCGCTGTATGAATATACCACATTGTAATCATCCATCCTACTTTCGAGTTGTTTCTGATTTTTTGGCTATCAGAATAATAATGCTATAAACATGTTCTTGGGCCCACAGAGATGTGCATTTTATGAACTTATATCGAGAAATGGAATTGCTAAGTCAGGGCGTTTGCACACGCTGCCCTGGTGTTTGGAAAGCGTTGTACCCATTTACGTTCCTGTCAGCGGTATCTAAGAGTTCGGGTGCCATCCACTTGTTGACGTGAACTCTGCCACTCTCCCCACTGTTTCTTCTCTCTCTTTTTTTTTTTTTTTTTTTGGCGGTACGCGGGCCTCTCACTGTTGTGGCCTCTCCCGTTGCGGAGCACAGGCTCCGGACGCACAGGCTCAGTGGCCATGGCTCACGGGCCCAGCCGCTCCGTGGCATGTGGGATCTTCCCGGACCAGGGCACCAACCCATGTCCCCTGCATCGGTAGGCGGACTCTCAACCACTGCGCCACCAGGGAAGCCCTCTCTCTCTGTCTTTGACTTTGTTCAGCAGGCCTTGTCTCTGTTGTCTCTCATCCGTGAGGCAGCCCTGTTTTGATAATACTGATAACCATCAACTCTCTAGCCTTTAAATGTGTCAGACAAAATGATGTGGACTTTACAAGTGTTCATCGGTCCTGAAAACACAACCCCGAGATAGGTACTATCGTTCCTATTTTGCTGAGAAAAAAAAAAAAAAATTTAAAACACACAAGACTAAGTAACTTGCCAGGGGCACAGATACTAAGTTCTAGAGGCAGAACTTGAACTCAGCCTGACTCCAAAGCCTGTGCTTCTAGGCTGTATACTCTTCCCACTCCCATGACGCCATCTTCCACCTAAACTTGACCTGAACCAATAGACGGGTATCTAGGATTAACTCTGTGGATGCCGAGGTTCTGGGGGAGCCCAGCCTTTCTCTCCATGTCGTCCTGCTCCAAGAACGTGCACGGTACTTGATGCACTCTTAAAGATTTAACAATCAAGTTTCTTTTCCTTCCTTCCTCCCTCCCTCTCCCTCTCTCTCTTTCTTTCTATCTTCCCTAGTTCATCAAGTGCAAGACTGTCAATAGGATAACATAAAAATTCTTTGGTGAAAACTTTGCTTTGTTGCTAGGAAAATGTGTCTAAACATCAGATTTCCATATGTCGTTCAGTCAAAACATAGGCTTTTCCATTGACTTCACTCCAGGTTGAAAATTTCAATGTATATTATAAGATGTCTTAGAGGGAGAATTAGAGTTACAAATGAAGCTTCAAGAGGTTTTATCATCATAAAATAAGCTTAGGGGAAAAATGTAAGAAGGGAGAAAGGTAGAGAAGGGAAGAAAGGAGGGAGAGAAAGAAGAAAAGGTAAATGATAGGAGGGTAAATGATATTCTTAAGGCTTGCCTGACCCCTAAGCCCCCCTAGGTGCTGCACTGAACTCACAGGAGCGCCACGGGGTATTTTAAATTTTTGAGGGAAACACAGCGACATCTATCAGATACCATGTAAAACTATTAGCTCAAAATAGTTCACAGTTTCAACATTAAAACGCACAACATTTTTTGATGTTACCATATCTTTGTAAGACTAGGTTTTAGGTGGTTCCTGTGATAAAAAAGCAAGTATCAAGTGAAAAATCAATGTTTAACAAGGAATGAAGGTGATTTTATTTCAAGGTCTGAGAAGTTGTGCAGTGCCCAAAAGATATACACCTCCCATTAATAGATAATTATGGCAATTTTAGAATGAAATAATTTATTTTAATTTACATGTATTATTTTTTCAAATAGTTCTTGTAAGAAATTAAGACACAAATATTTCTTAAGCTGTTAGGACCTACCTACTTAATAACCAGAGTGGTTGGCTGTTTCTTTTGGCCTAGGGGTGCCGTGAATCAAGAAAGCTTGGGCATCTCTCTCTATGATACAACCTCACCTGGAGCATCCATGCCAAATTTATATTTAATCTGCAGTTCTAACCACTTCTCAAAGTATTTTTAGTTTGTAAATGTTAATTTATTGATAGCACATTTGATAAATTTATACTTGCTTTTCCACTGAGCTTGATTTTTTTTTTTTTTTTTTTTTTTTTTGTGGTACGCGGGCCTCTCACTGTTGTGGCCTCTCCCGTTGCGGAGCACAGGCTCCGGACGCGCAGGCTCAGCGACCATGGCCCACGGGCCCAGCCGCTCCGCGGCATGTGGGATCTTTCCGGACCAGGGCACGAACCTGCGTCCCCTGCATCGGCAGGCGGACTCTCAACCACTGTGCCACCAGGGAAGCCCTGAGCTTGATTTTTATGCTGTTGAAACCATAGAAGTTGAGTTAAGGAACCATGAAGGAGTTAAGGACCTGAATCAGCTGGGTCCAGATCTCAGTTGTTTCCATTACAAATCTGAGGAAAATAGTATAGGGGAAGAGCGTGAGATTTTTGACATCAACAAAAGTTTGGTTTAAATTTGCAGCCAGACCACTTCTTTCTGAGCCTCATCTGTAAAATAGGAACACAACTGCATTGCAGTGTCATTAAAGATGAAATGAGATCACATGTATCAAGTAGTGTGTCCTAGGCACACATCCTTCCTTCCCCTTTCATGATTCCTTTAGCCATTTAAACATGAAAACCACCGTTATAAATAAGGTTAGGTGTTTTAAATTTTGTTATTAACACATGACCACCCAAAAGAATTATATGTAGGATAAAAAGATTCTTGCCTCAAGGGACTTAAAGTCTAATTTTAACAAATGCAGCAAAGGAAGAAAAATTCAAAGAAAATGGATTGCAGCTGTATTGGAGGAGATCAAATTAATGAATGCTGTGTTGCACAGATTTGGGTGGGCAGCCTAAGATCTAAGATTTTCCATGGCCAAAGATTAAAAGAGCAGAGATTAATAGGGAGGCCTAGAAGTCGCGCCCTTCCCCACCCTACCTTGGGGTAAAAGGAAGTGCAGACACTATTATTCTTCATTAGTTTTTGGTCAATTATTTCCTACCAGTACTGTTTCCTAGAGCTCTATAGCCAAAATATCCCAACTGTGTAACAGTTGAAGCAAAGAGTTTCATGTGGTCTCTTATGGTCTTCCTAATTTATGGGCATCTGAATACACTTACAAGTACTGGTGAGGCAAGTGCCCAGAAAAAAAAAAAAAATGTAGGGGGAAAAAAACCCAGAAACCTCGGATCAAGGTAAGGGAAAACTTGGAGTTCAGAAAAGCCTGAAGAACTAGGAATTTTAACTCTCGGGTTTATCTAATCTGCTTTTAATATGTGTAATTAATCATAATAACTATAGATGTTATCCCAGACTGTCCAATTCCAAGGTCCAAGCTTTTAACTTCTGTTTTTAACCCCCAGTTTCCATAAAGAGGAATAAAACACAAGTGCTTTTTAAACAGACCTAAAGATTTTCAAATAGATGTAAAGGAAGTTGTTTACTTATGACTCAATGTACGTGGGTCCAGCCTTTGTGACCTGAGGCATACCATCCACATAATGTATACATAAGTAATGAAGTAATGAGTCTAAGTACAGATTCCAGCTCATCTTAAATTCAGTGTTATCTCCCTCAAAGGTCACTTTAGAATGACTCTGTTGACACTCAATCCTGAAAGAAATTCCTCATGCTATCTTGTGAATCTTTGCCCTTGCAGGAGGAATTTATGTGACATTTTACTCTTGCAAGTGTAATTTGTTTTGAAATAACCAGAAATAATTTAAACAGTGAGTGAAGCATAAGAGTGAACTAGGTATATTGGTAGGAGTCCCTGGGAAAATTCTTTTGCGGGCCTTGGTTCTCTAAAGAAAAGAACTTGCGGCAAGAATTATTTTCTTTAAACCCTAGACTTTCCCCCCTGACCAGCATGAATAAAGAAAAGTCCAGGAGCAGGTGGCTTCACAGGTGAATTCTACTAAACATCGAAAGAATAATAAACACCGATTCTTCTTAAACTCTTACCAAAAAATGGTAAGAGGAAGGAACACTTCCTATCTCATTCTATGAGGCCAGCATTATCCTGATATCAGAGCCAGATAAAGACACTACAAGAAAATTGCAAACTAAAATCCCCTATGAATATAAGTGCAAAAATACTCAAAATATTAACAAGTTAACTTCAACAGCATATTAAAAGGATTGTTTACCATGACCAAGTGGCATGTATACCAGGAATACAGAGTGGTTCAATATAAAATCAATCAATTTAACATCACATTAATTTACAAAGGGGGGGCATGTGATCATCTCAGCTGAAACAGCAAAGACATTTGACAAAACCCAACGCCCTTTCATGACAAAACTTCTTAGAGGGGAAATTCCTCAACATGATATTTATGAAAAACCCACAGCTAATACTATACTCAGTGGTGAAAGACTGAAAGCTTCCCCCTAAGATCAGGAACAAGACAAGGAGGCCCACTTTCACAGCTGCTATTCAACATTGTACTTAGTAGTTCTAGTCAGAACTGTTAGCCAAGAAAAAGGAAGAAAAGGCATCCAAATTGGAAAGGAAGAGGTATTTGTAGATGACATGATGGTCCTGTGTATAGAGAAGTCCAAAGAATCCACAAGGCATCTACTGGAGCTAATAAACAAATTCAGCAAAGTTGTGTATTATAAGATCAGCATGCAAAAATCACTTGTCTCTTTTTGGATTGTTTCACAATCCAAAAAGAAATTCAGAAGGCAATTCCATGTACGATAGCATCTAAAAGAATTAAATACTGAGGAATAAATCTCACAAAAGAGGTAAAAGATTTGTATGCTGAAAACATTGCTGAAAGAAAATTTTACATATCTAAATAAATGAAAAGATATCAGTGTTCATGGATAGGAAGACTTAACATTATTAAAATGTCAATACTACCTAAAGTGAGCTACAGGTTCAATACATTCCCTATTGAAACAGACTTCTTTGCAGAAATGGAAAAGCCAACCTTTATATTCATATGGAATTTCAAGGGATCCCAACTAACAAAAAAATCTTGAAAAAGAATAGATTTGAAAGAGCACTTTCACTGTTCACACACACTTTCCAACTTCAAAACTTACAACATGGCTACAGCACTGGAAACAGTATGGTACTGGCATAAGAACAGACATATAGATCAATAGTATAGAATAGAGATCTCAGAGAAAATTATTCCCATAATTGGCCAATTGATTTTTGATAAGAGTGCCAAGATCATTCAATACAGGAAGGACAGTTTTGTCAGCAAATGGTGTTGGGGGAACTGGATATCCACATACAAAAGAATAAAGTTGGACCTTTCCTTACCTCTCACCATATATGAAAATTAACTCAAAATGGATGAAAGACCTAAATAAAATTAAGAGTTAAAATTATAAAATTCTTAGAAGAAAACAAAACATTGGGAGAAATCCTCATGGCATTGAATTTGGCAACAATTTCATAGATGTGACACCAAAAGTATAGTCAACAAAGGAAAATTTTTAGATTTCATCACAATTAAGAACTTATGTGCATCAAAGGGCACTATCAAGAAAGCAAAAAGACAGAATGGGAGAAAATATTTACAAATCATTTCTCTGACAAGAGATTCATATCCAAAATATATAAAGAACTTCTATAACTCAACAATCCAAAAGCAAACAACCCAATTTAAAGATATGCAAAGGACTTGAATAGACATTTCTCCAAATAAGTTACATGCACAGCCAATTAGCACATTTGTTCAACATCTTTAGTTATTGGGCAGATGCAAATCAAAATCATAATAAGATATTACTTCACACCCATTAGGATGACTACCATTAAAAAAACACAAATAAGTAAATAAATAAAACCAAACCAAACAAAAAATAAAAATGTTGACAAGGATGTGGAGAAGTTGGAACCCTCATACAGTATTGATGGAAATGTAAAATGGTTCAGCCACTGTGGAAGATAGTTTGGCAGTTCTTCAAAATTGAAACCTAGAACTTCTGTATGACCCAGCAATTCCACTCTTAGTTATATATCCAAAAGAATTGAAAGCAGGAACTCTAATACATATCTGTATACCAATATTCATAGCAGCATTATTTACAATAACCAAAAGGGAGAACCAACACAAATGCCCACTGATGGATGAATGCATAAACAAAATGTAGTGTATACATACAATGGACTATTACGCAGCCATAAAAAGGAGTGAAATTCTGACACATGCAACCACACGGATGAACCTTGAAAACATTATGCTTAGAGAAATAAGCCAGACACAGAAAGACAAGTATTGTATGATACCATTATATGAGGTACCTAGAGTAGATAAATTCATAGAGACAGAAAGTAGAATAAAGGTTACCAGGAGCTGAGGAAAGGAGGAAAGGGAAGTTACTGTGTGATGGGTACAGAGTTTATGCTGGGTATGATGAAACAGTTTTACATATAGATAATGGTGATGGGTACAAAACATTGTAAATGTATTTAATGCCACTGAATCATACACTTACAAATGGTTAAAATGATCAATATTATACACATTTTACCAAAATAAAAATGGCATCGTAGTCTAGAAGTGTATGGTGAATTTGAGAAACAACGTGGCTAGAGTGAAGGCTATATAAGAGAAGTGCCTAGAAATTAGACTAAAAGTAAGCTCAGGTTGTGAAAAGTTTTGATCCCATTCTAAGGAATTTAGACTTTATTTGATAGTCAAGGAAGAGCCACTGTAGGCTTCTAAACGGGCTTCTGAGCATTGCAGGCTCTGAAGAGATTGTTGTCTGAAAAGATAAGCAGTGACCGTCTGGAGGCTGGCCTGTTCTGTTGATGACCCAGGCCAATGGGCTCCCGTTTCCTCACCCTATACCACCACTTTCGGAAATGTACAATGTAGTCATCACTTTTCAGGGGCTGTGAAGCAAGGCTTAAGGAAAGTTAAATCTCTGTCCTTGGTTTTGAGTTTTTTATCTGCTTCCAAGCTTCAAATGTGTCCATTTCCAAGAGAACCATTAGCAAGCCTCACTTAGCCCGTTGGTGATGGTTCCTATCATTGCTGTTACTGACACTAGGGTTGCTAACATGGGGGTTTGCTTGTTTTACAGCTGTTGCTGTAACACGGAACTGGATGTGTGGGTCCCACCGTTATCTCAATTAAGAAAGCTCCTCAGTAAGAGTCAGGCTCCCGTCTTTGTAGTTCAGTGCATTTGCTCTTTAATCTTTGCTTTGTGCTGCCACACTGAGGAGCTTCTGGGGACCTAGCAACCCTCCATCCCTCCAGCACCTGCTACCTTCTCTGCTTAGCTACCGTGATTCAAATCAGCGACTCCAGCTTTCTGGGTTTGATCTTCTGTATCTCAAATTCTATTAATACACCTGTTCAGTTAAGAATTCACATGCTCTATTCTCAACAAATGGATGAGAATACTTAACCAAAAAGCCACCTGGGATAACTATCTCGGGCCGTGATCTTAGAGAGCAGATGCTCCTGGCATTTTGGTTCTCTGGTTTTTGGTTTTTCAGCCAGTATGATTTCTGCAACCTTCCTTGGTGTCGTTTGAGATATGAGGGAAGGGCTTCTGCCGCCATAGAGCCCTCATGGTCTACTACCCTCAATTCCAAGCTTCACAGGAAAACTCTAAATTCCTGATTATTGGCCCATTGAAGTGTTAAAACTTGTCATGTCTACAGGACCGGGAAAACTAGGCTATAATTTGGTATCAACTCCATGTTTTGGGCCTGAGTAAATAAACCTGATTCTAGCATAGTCTCTCACCCAGGAAACAGTGGTGAATAGTCAATATCATACCTCATTTGGTTCTAAATCCGAGAATAAAATTGGAAGTCAAACAGAAGATGAGACGGAGCTTGTAGAGTCTGGGTCCCCTCTAGAGGAAGTAAAGGAGCTGTTGAAATTTACTTTTAAAAACCCAAGGATGGCTTGGGTTTTGTGTCATTGAAAAGAGTGACCTGAAAGCCTCTGAAAGGTCTGCTCTAGCTGTTGCCCTGGACCTCTTCTCACCTTTCCTGTTTTTATATCTTTTTTGTCTCTGATTTTCCAACAGCTTTTCTTCTCCTACATCCCTTCCATGTGTAAGATCTCTAACCCTATTCACGCAGGATAAGATTCTCAAGCCTCCAATTTAGATCCCTCTTCTCTTTTTCCCTCTTAACACAGCATCCTCCAAGATTTTTGAGGTTAGAGAGGTTGAAAGTTCCAAAGCAGTCTGAAAAAAAGCACAAGTTGGTTGGATCCCAGTCTAAAAAATTTAATCTTATCAAACCAGCTTGCCTTGGGCAATCAGAATCATACCAGCTGCAAGAACATTCGCTAGCTAGAAATGTCGTATTTCAGGTTGAAGAATATTTTTAATGCCTTTAGACACACAAATCAAAAGGGAAGTGGGGGAGGGGAGAAGCAATTTAACACCAGCTTTCCCTCACGCTATGGGGCAGAGTCAAGCTGTCTATCTGAAGAGCTGCAGTAACTCCAATTAATATTAAAAGCAAAACTTGTGGCAACCCAACATTGAAGTCACAAGTGTAAACCCCCAGAAAGTCACCACCGGCTGCCTTCTGCTAATCAGTCCTAAACAACCTGTGTTTCTCTGCAGCGTGTCAGGGAATTTAAACTTTCCTCCAGTTACTGCTGGAAATTTGAACTGAGATTTGAATAAGTTACACAGAAAGACTGTTCATTCTCCACACTTGATAAAAGATCGGGATCGCTCTGTGTCTCTCTGCTTCACCCAAGACTTGGTCTTGCTTGAAAAGCAGGAGTGATGAACCCTGCAGGTCAGCCTAGAATAAGACAAGAGGGGCTCATAGGAACCATAGAGTTGGACCCCCTTGCCTTATAGATGGCAAAACTGAGGTTAGAGGAGTTCAGTGACTTGTCTAAGATCCGCTCCTCTAGTCTGGAGCATTTCTGAACAGGAATCCCAAGTATTCTCTTTGTTATTGAGAAGCTTTGGGACTTACCTGTGTCCAGAGGTGTATCATAACTGAATGTACCTCTCGAGGCTCCGCTCAGGGCTAAGAGAATGCCTATACAGCCCGATGCCAGTTTGGGCCCAACTGCAACTGTTTCCATCCCCTGAGTTCTTCGTCCCAACCCCAGAGAAGGCAGTGGCGGTGGTGGTGACTGGGGCCACTGCGCTGAACTGACCCAGGTTCACTTTGTCTCTCCACTGGAATGGGCTTATAAAAAGTTGAGTTACAAAAAGAAACTTGAGCGGAGTTGTAAAATTCATATTCCTCACACTCCTGAGTTTATACACTCTTTGCCACAACTATGTTGTATTTAGGAATATAGTGACGACTCTTCTGGATTTTAGGCACCAGATCTGGAAGCTCTGCCTTCCCCACACCCAGAGGACCTTCGCATTTTCCTCCTAAGATTGACCCAATGGCCCCATTTACTCTCGGCCAGGTTTGGTATCTTGGATCGGGCCGGATTCCCTGCGGCAGCTTCTGACCGTTCAGTGCACACAGGTTATGGACCACCCACGCACCAGAGTCACATAAAGCCCCATGGGCCCAGGACTGCCCAGTGTTTCGGGGGCCGGTTTTCTCATTCCATGATTCTGTTACCATAAACATTGCTTTCATTATGTACAACTTGAAAAGATGAAACGCGCTAATTCATCTTCTGTCATAGGGCAAGTTTCTCAGCACTTAGTGGTTGGGTTAAGATTTGAGGCCTTTGTGACTGGAGCGAGGAAACGCTCTCCAAGGCCATGAGAGAATGAGGCCGCGCCACAGTAGTTGGGGTCCCTGTTAAATTGTTGGGTCTGGAACAGGCATTTAATGCTAAAATCCAGGAATGGAGATGGCAGGAGGACCTGGAGTGTCACAGAAATGAGGAGAAGGGTCCTGGATGACTGCTTCTGAGGAAGCTGTAGTCACCGTAATTTGCCATTATTGGTTTTTGGTTTTGTTTTGTTTTGTTTTGTTTTTTAATTTGGGCTGTGCCGTGTGGCTTACGGGATCTCAGTTCCCCGACCAGGGATTGAACCCAGGCCACAGCAGTGAAAGCACCAAATCCTAACCACTGGACCACCAGGGAACTCCCTGACATTATTGGTTTTAGAAATCATGCTCAAGCGTTGGTTGGATTGGCACAAGAGTCAAGGCAGGTGGAAGCAGTAGCCAAGATACCTTAAAGTAAATAACTTGATCATCATCATCTCCGTAGCTACATCTACGTACAGCCAGGCATTCTCCCCAGCACTTTAATGTATTAGCTTATTTAATCCTCAGAGCCACTCACTCTGAACGATTATTCTAGATGAGAAGACTGAGGCACAAAGATGTGACTTGTCCAAGGTCATTAGCTGGTAAATGGCAGAGCCAAGATTATAACCCGGCAATGTGGAGCTACAGTCCTATTCTCAACCAGTTTGCTTTCCTCTCTCAAGCTAGAGAGGGGGGGCAGAGCACACACAGATGCCCTCAGACCATGAACACAGGAGGTGCTCCAGGTAACGTGAGGGCACTGGGAGAAACAGAATCCCTTCTGGCTGCGGGATGAAGACTTCCTGAAGGGGAAGGACAGCTCGGCAGATGTTTGGTGCTATGTACCAAGCACTGTGCTTGTCATTGGGATGAGAGAAATGAACAGGACAGACGCTGTCTCTGCCTTTGTGAAGCTTTGGGACAATTGTAACCCAGCTACTCGAGGTAGAAAAATACAGGGAATCATCAGAGCATGGGAGGGACATCTAACCCAGACTGGGGAGGTCCATGAAGGCCTTCTAAAGAATGCTAAGCACATTGAAAGGGGCAGGCGCAGGTGTGATGAGATCGTGGGGCAAGCAAGGAGTATAAACCAGATTGCTGAACGGTGAGGGGATTTAGCCAGGCAGAGAGGTGAGATAGAATTTGGGGGAGACTGGAGTAGAAGATTGGCAGACAGGAGTACCTTTAACAGAAGTTATCCTACATGGAAGGACCTTCTGAGGGCAAGTTTTCTTTCATCCGAAGAGTGAAATATAATTCCTAAAATTTGCCCTAAAAATCATCAAGCAAGGAAAAGTAAAGCCCACATCTGAATTTTTTCTAATGTCTAAAACAAGAAAGCCACAGACTGTATCTATTTAAGCAATTTTGTTTAGCTGCTCCTCTTGTCTTTCTCACCCTCTGTAGCAAAAAAAATTAAGTTCAGAACCTCTCAGTACTCATCAGAACCTCCCCTATCTTCAGAAGGTGGCAGGTAACAAGTTTTTCCCTTTGCAGATAATTTTCTCTGTCTCTTAATGTTTTGTAATCAGATGTGGTCTTTATTCCAAACATAGCCAGGAAGGAATTTCTCAGACAATTTAACTTTAGATAGCAGGTAATTTTAATCTGTTGCAAACATCAACCTGACATGGACTAGCTATCTTCATTATTTTCATTACTCTTTGGGGCCACTTACCTCCCCGCTCCGTGCCCACCACTCCTTCCAGCTTTAATCTTATCAGGCCATGGACCAGATAATTTTTGGCTTATAATGATATCATTTAGCTTCATACCTTAAGTAATGAAATTTGTTTGTGAAACTCTTTATCTTAACCAAAAAAAGAGAAAAAGTTACCTTTTCTGATGGGAGGTCAGTCACCTCTGTCACACTGCTGTCTGTGCCGTTCTGTCTGAACAGCTGACAGTTTCTGCTAATTTACTTTCACTCCCCAGTTCAACCTCCCATATGGAAAGCTGGAGTGATTTTTGAATAACAGCAAGTAATATCTGATGTGGCAGCAACTGGCAACTCTGACATTGAGCTTGGCTGTGGCCATTACCCAGGATTCCTCACTTCTCCTTGAGAAGCAATTACAATTTCACAGGCTGGAATTAAAATTCCCTGTGGTCTGCAATAGAGCAACTGACACTGTCAAAGTGATTTCAGGCTGCTAATGTCTTGCTGGGGTAGAAGTAAAAAAAAAAAGAGTTCCTCCTCTTGGAAACGGAGGTCTGTCAACTTTAAAACGCGGACTCTTTGATTTGTTTTAATTCACACTGAGGTCAGTGGGCACTGCCTCCTTCCAACAAAACTTGTTAGGGCGCTAGATTGCGGGAACAGGTGTTTTCATAATGATGGAGCAGAAGTAGGGTTTGGGGCAGGAAGAAGTGTTCAGACTAGCAAGGAAAATAATGAAAATGGGCCCCAGCTATTGTATAAAGCAAATGAGGATGTGGAAATAGGGACAACGTCTGAGCTCTAACCTGGGGAAGGACACAGAGAGCACATGCCCTTTATGGCGGTTCTCTGACAGGTCTTCATGGAGCTCCTCTTCTGGCCCAGCCCTGTAAGGAAGAACCAGAAGTAGTGTGTTTTATCAGAAAGCTCAGAGCTGTGGGCATTAGACCTGAGTTCCAATCCTGGCTTCTCCTCTTATTGTGTGTTCTTTCACAACAAAATTTAACTTCAAGACTCAACTTCCTTTTCTATCCAATGGGACCCATAATACCGACCTTGCAGGGTTGTGATGGATCAGATGTGAAAAGTGTTCTGCACAGTGGCCTATCCGTAGTAGATGCTGATTAAATATTACCTGTCATTAACAAACAGAAAGACTTTGTTCGATCGTGAAGTTTCTCAAACCTCAGGACTTTTGTCACAGCCAAGTACCGTCAGCAGAATTGCTTACTTAATAGTTTGCTTCCAATCACTCACTTTGGAGACTTCAATTTATCTATTTTAAAAGAAAACGTTTATTACAAATGGCAACCCTATGTCACTTGCCATGCATAGAAGGTTACCATTTTTAAAAAATGAAAAATAAAAAGTGTTAATATATCCTACTTAGCATTGCTTGAAGAAGGCTCAGGACTTGAAGCTTACAGCAGTTGGTTTAAAAAAAAAAAAAAAAACCGAAAAGAGGAGACAAGAGAAATAATAGAGAGGCATCCAAGGCATTCCTGCCCCAGTCTGAGCCTCTTCCCTTCCCTGAGGTCTCAGTCCTCCTTCCTTATCAGCTACTCACCGACCCCTGCATTTACGGACCTGATCAATTTCCATGAGATTGCTTGTTTCATTTCCGGTAGTCTCATTCTTTGATTTGAAAAGAGAGAAAGAAGCATCTAGCCGAGAAGGGTGTCAACCCCTCTGAGTTTTTCTTTCACTCTATTCCGCAGCCCCTGATGTGAGTTTACAAGTGAAAACACATGGGAAAAACTCATTTTCTTTCTGATGAAGAAACGTGCAGCACCTGTGAATGAGAGTTGGCAGTAATCCAGTGACGCCCATTCCACTCCTGAACTTCTAGTGGTTAAGGGCCTTGATGGGGCAGAGTCAGTAAATGTTTCTCCCACACCCTGGTTTCATTCCCTCCTTCCTGAGTGCCAAGTTCTGCAACACAGGCCTGAGCAGGGACGCTTCTCGTTCATTTTCATGTTGTCCAGTTACACCCTGGGTTAGTTTCGATCTGATCAATTTTTCAAAGGAAAATTCTGAAGCAGGTCTTTTCTCTACAGCTACCAAATCACACTGTGTGGTTTTATCGTCTAATTTTCCAAGTTAATCTTTATCTTTTGAAAGAGTTTTTCTAAAATTTCCCCACCAAGCCCATGTCCCTTCTGGGAATAACAAGACTTGTTTCAGCTACATTTTTAAAACTGTCCTTAATGAAAAGGTCATCTACAGATGAAAGTCCAAGGCTAGCCTTAGGGTGGCTACATCAGTATTCCTGGGGCAAAGGAGAAATCAGATGATGAGAAATTTAAATTTCTACTTAGCTCCTGTGGTCACCTCTTGGGGTGCTCCGACAGCTCACATACCCCAGGTAACCAACAAAGGCCAACCCCTTGGAAAGTCTCATCTGACCATTCTCAGTTATATTGTCCACAATTTGATCCCAAAGTGAATCTAGGGGAAAATAATTACACAAAGGAATGGAAGTATTTATGACATTGAATAAAAATTCCATTTAGGAGGGAAAAAAAGGTAATAAAATTGTCCTGAAAGAAGGCATGCAAAAACAAGGAATTTACTGAGATTAATTAATAGATGGAAAGTAATCCTTGGATTCATCTTTTATGTAGAATGATCAGTTAACATCAGGCAGTGTTGGGCCAGTGGTTTCCATGAGTACAGAGGTAGGACACCTATTTTTCAACTTTTCTGGGGATGACTTCCACCTTTCATTTTTAAATTGAAGTGAAATTCAGATAACATAAAAATTAACCATTTTAAAGTGAACGTTTCAGCGGCATGTAGTACACCTGCACGCTGTGCAGCCACCGCTTCTGGAAACGGTTGACTCTTGACCAACTTGGGATTAGGGGCATCCACCCTCCGTGCAGTCACATATCCCCATAAAACTTATAGTCAGTCCCCAATATCCAAGGTTGCCCTGCATCTGTAGTTCCTCCATATTCAGTTCAACTAACTGTGGATCGTGTAGGACTATAGTATCTACTATTGAAAAAAGTCTGTATGTAAGTGGACCCGCACAATACAAACCCTTGTTGTTTGAGGGTCAACTGTATTTCCAAAACTTTTTCATCCCCAGAGACAGAAGCTCTGCACCCTAAGCAGTGACTCTTCATTTTCCCTCCCCTCAGCTCTTGGTAACCTCTGTTTTACTTTTAGTCTCTGTGAATTTTGCCCATTCTACATACCTCACATAAGTGGCATCATATAATAATTGTCCTTCTGTGTGTGGCTTATTTCACTTCACATAATGTTTCCAATCCATGTTGTAACATGTATCAGGACTTCATAATTTTTATGGTTGAATAATATTCAATTCTGTGTATACACCATGGGTTTTTTTGCCCATTCACCTGCTGTTGGATGTTTGGGCTGTTTCCATCTTTTGTCTATTTTGACTAGTGTTGTTATGAATATGTGCGTACATGTATTTGTTTGAGTTCCTGTTTTCAATTCTGTTGGGTACATATGTAGGAGTGGAGTTGCTGAGTCATATGGTGATTCTATGTTTGACTTTTTGAGGAACCGTCAAACTGTTTTCTTACAAGTCCACCTTGGCAACTCATTCTGTTGGATTATGCATTTCTGTTTCCTTAGATCCTCTTAACAATCTGCTTTAAAAATTTCCTAACATATCTAGAAATTTAAAATACAACAAGCCCCACGTAGCTACTACTTACCTTCAATGGCCGTCAATGTTCTGCCACACCTGTTTCTTTATTTGTCTCCACACTACCTCACTTTGGTTTTCTGGAGCATTTTAAAACAAATACCGTACGTCATGTAATTCCCCCCAACCTCCACCAAAACTTAAGTATACAACTAAAAATAAAGAGCAGCATCTTCTTACGTTACCACCATAACCAAGCTAACACTAATTCTTCAATATCAACCAATAAATGGTCTATGTTTACATTTCCCCAATAGTCTTAAAATACTGTCTTCCCTTTGATTTGTTTGAATCAGGATCCAAACAAGATCCAATGTATTTCATTAGCTTATATCTGAAGTGGCCTTCAAGTGGTTTTAATCTCCAGGTCAGTTGTCTTATAGAATGTTGCCACTCTGAAATGAACCGATTTCTTCCTTGTGGTGTTGTTTAAGTTCTCTCTTAAGGTTAACATTTTATTTCTGCAACAGTGATATAGTCAATTCCTATAGTATTCACTCTCAAGCTTTAAAACCAACCATAGTAGTCACCAGAGATGCTTTTTAAAAACTGCAGATTCTTGGCCCTTGTGCCCCTTCCCTCACACACCCCTCTGCTCCCCAGACTCTGACTGAGGAGGTCTGGGTTGCATACCAGAAATCTGCATCTTAGGCACGCTCCTCAGGCAATTTGGGTGCATGTGGTCCCTAACTACACGGTAGAAGCTCACCTTTATGGTGAAGTGTGAATGGACATTTACATATTTTAAAGTCACTTTTTATTCCGCACTTTAACTGTATGTTTCAATGACCCAACCAACTAGCCGAGTATAAGTAAGAATGTTGCTACTCTAATGCTACCCAAGATGAACCAGAAATAACCACCGAACATTCACTGTTCTGATTCAGTCACACCTTATTTACCCACAACTTAATTATCCAATGAAAGGACTAAACTCAGGTCCCCGTCTGGGCCTGACAAGGTACTGATTTCCTTCGCCTTGAGGTGTATAGGGGAGGCCTGGGATAGCTGATGGGGTATCTCAGTATATCCCCAGTATGCTGTACGATATTATCATTTTATCTGCATTTGTCATTTTTGCATATATTGGTGTGAAATAGGTCAGAAAGCATTGGAAAGCGTGCTAAATCAACATCTGGCCGATCTTGTAAACTAATTTTCTCTCTCATTCTCTTTAAAATAAATAGCAGGCAATAGATAGATAATGTCAATCAGTGTGAACAGCGAATGCCTTATTCTGGACATTGATATATGCTCAATGTTCTTTTCTGAGTGTTTCTCACTAGCAGCTATAAGTGCTCAGTGGTTTTCAAGAGTTTTATATCTTTATGTGCACGTCCTAATACTGGAGATACTGACGTTGTAATGTGTACTTGTGTAACAAATTATTTGGACTGTCTTAACAAAACTATGTTTACTGTTATAAAGCTATAGTGTTAACTGCCTAGCAACTATTGTTCCTTTCTTAATTTGTTAACACACTGCCACATACAAAATTACTCGGTCAACTAATTTTGTTTAACAAATACTAATCTTATAATTCATTTTCTATCAACATATGCAGTATTTGAACTGATGGAAAGCTTTTAAATAACTTTGGGGAAAACTTTTAAATTACCAATGGCATTTGCTTTGAATTGTGATTCACTTCTCTGGGGAGAAAATTTATTTTGTTAAGCTCTTAAAATTAATCTAATTCTCTGAAGTAACTTTTCTTAAACATCAGTATTCATATTTTATAGTTATAAAGAATAATACCTACATTAGCATTTGCTATTACTGTCCAACTATGGATTTTTGAAAGAATTGTCTGTGAGGCCCTTTAATTTATTTTAGGTTTTTTTTTTAACATCTTTATTGGAGTATAATTACTTTACAATGCTGTGTTAGTTTCTGCTGTATAACAAAGTGAATCAGCTATACATATACATACATCCCCATATCCCCTCCCTCTTGTCTCCCTCCCACCATCCCTATCCCACCCCTCTACGTGGACACAAAGCACTGAGCTGATCTCCCTGTGCTATGCAGCTGCTTCCAACTAGCTATCTATTTTACATTCGGTAGTGTATATATGGTCATGCCACTCTCTCACTTTGTCCCAGCTTCCCCTTCCCCCTCCCCATGTCCTCAAGTCCATTCTCTACATCTGCGTTTTTATTCCTGTCCTGCCCGTAGGTTCTTCAGAACAGTTTTTTGTTTTTTTTTTAGATTCCATATATGTGTGTTAGCATATGGTATTTGTTTTTCTCTTTCTGACTTACTTCACTCTATATGACAGACTCTAGGTCCATCCACCTCAGTACAAATAACTCAATTTCGTTTCTTTTTATGGCTGAGTAATATTCCATTGTATATATATGCCACATCTTCTTTATCCATTCATCCGATGATGGACACTTAGGTTGTTTCCATCTCTGGGCTATTGTAAACAGAGCTGCAATGAACATTTCAGTACATGACTCTTTTTGAATTTTGGTTTTCTCAGGGTATATGCCCAGTAGTGGGATTGCTGGGTCATATGGTAGTTCTATTTTTATTTTTTTAAGGAACCTCCATACTATTCTCCATAGTGGTTGTATCAATTTACATTCCCACCAACAGTGCAAGAGGGTTCCCTTTTCTCCACACCCTCTCCAGCATTTATTGTTTGTAGATTTTTTTGATCATGGCCATTCTGACCCGTGTGAGGTGATACCTCATTGTAGTTTTGATTTGCATTTCTCTAATGATTAGTGATGTTGAGCATCCTTTCATGTGTTTGTTGGCAATCTGTATGTCTCCTTTGGAGAAATGTCTATTTAGGTCTTCTGCCCATTTTTGGATTGGGTTATTTGTTTATTTGATATTGAGCTGCATGAGCTGCTTGTAAATTTTGGAGATTAATCCTTTGTCAGTTGCTTCATTTGCAAATATTTTCTCCCATTCTGAGGGTTGTCTTTTTGTCTTGTTTATGGTTTCCTTTGCTGTGCAAAAGCTTTTAAGTTTCATTAGGTCCCATTTGGTTATTTTTGTGTTTATTTCCATTTCTCTAGGAGGTGGGTCAAAAAGGATCTTGCTGTGATTTATGTCATAGAGTGTTCTTCCTATTTTTTCCTCTAAGAGTTTGACAGTGTCTGGCCTGACATTTAGGTCTTTAATCCATTTTGAGTTTATTTTTGTGTATGCTGTTAGGGAGTGTTCTAATTTCATTCTTTTATATGTAGCTGTCCAGTTTTCCCAGCACCACTTATTGAAGAGGCTGTCTTTTCTCCATTGTATATTCTTGCCTCCTTTATCAAAGATAAGATGACCATATGTGCATGGGTTTATCTCTGGGCTTTCTATCCTGTTCCATTGATCTATATTTCTGTTTCTGTGCCAGTACCATAGTCTTGATTACTGTAGCTTTGTAGTATAGTCTAAAGTCAGGAAGCCTGATTCCTCCAGCTCCGTTTTTCTTTCTCAAGATTGCGTTGGCTGTTCGGGGTCTTTTGTGTTTCCGTACAAATTGTGAATTTTTTTGTTCTAGTTCTGTGAAGAATGCCATTGGTAGTTTGATAGGGATTGCATTGAATCTATAGATTGCTTTGGGTAGTAGAGTCACTTTCACAATGTTGATTCCTCCAATCCAAGAACATGGTATATCTCTCCATCTGTTTGTATCAGCTTTAATTTCTTTCATCAGTGTCATAGTTTTCTGCATACAGGTCTTTTGTCTCCTTAGGTAGGTTTATTCCTAGGTATTTTATTCTTTTTGTTGCAATGGTAAATGGGAGTGTTTCCTTAATTTCTCTTTCAGATTTTTCATCATTAGTGTATAGGAATGCAAGAGATTTCTGTGCATTAATTTTGTATCCTGCTACTTTACCAAATTCATTGATTAGCTTTAGTAGTTTTCTGGTAGAGTCTTTAGGATTCTCTGTGTATAGTATCATGTCATCTGCAAACAGTGACAGCTTTACTTCTTCTTTTCCGATTTGGATTCCTTTTATTTCTTTTTCTTCTCTGATTGCTGTGGCTAAAACTTCCAAAACAATGTTGAATAATAGTGGTGAGACTGTGCAACCTTGTCTTGTTCCTGATCTTAGTGGAAATGGTTTCAGTTTTTCACCATTGAGAACAATGTTGGCTATGGGTTTGTCATATATGGTCTTTATTATGTTGAGGTAAGTTCCCTCTATGCCTACTTTCTGAAGCGTTTTTATCATAAATGGGTGTTGCATTTTGTCAAAAGCTTTTTCTGCATCTACTGAATTGAGCATATGGTTTTTATCCTTCAGTTCATTAATATGGTGTATCACATCAATTGATTTATGTATATTGAAGAATCCTTGCATTCCTGGGATATGATCTTTTTAATGTGCTTGATCCTGGTGTATGATCCTTTTAATGTGCTTTTGGATTCTGTTTGCTAGTATTTTGTTGAGGATTTTTGCATCTATGTTCATCAGTGATATTGGCCTGTAGTTTTCTTTTTTTGTGACATCTTTGTCTGGTTTTGGTATCAGGGTGATGGTGGCCTCGTAGAATGAGTTTGGGAGCGTTCCTCCCTCTGCTATATTTTGGAAGTGTTTGAGAAGGATAGGTGTTAGCTCATCTCTAAATGTTTGATAGAATTCGCCTGTGACCTTTAATTTATTTAAGATGAATTCCCCCATGTGCTTTCTAAAAGGAGGATCTTTGCATCCTCCTGCAATCATTATTCCTGACATTTACAAAATAGTGAATCTTTTTCTATTCTTTTTTCTATTCATTATTAGCTTTTTTTCTAAGAGGTTTCAATACCAGCACATTTCTGATGTCATGAGTCACAGAAAATTAATTAATAAAAAATAGAGGTCATAAGTCCACTGTCCATTCACATGAGGAAAGCACCAGGAGAAGGAGACCTTAGCTCACTGTCATTCATTCACGTACCAGAACTGTCATCCTCACAGCTGTCTGCTTGCTTTCTCCCTACACTGTGACTTACTATAACCAGTCATCTTACTATCAGAAAAAATTAGATAAAAGGAAAGAGATAAGGAGGAGAAAACTGAAAATATTGGAAAATTGGAAAAACTTTTCAATTTACTATTTAATTTCAAAAATTGCTTTTGATAATTTTTCAAAGAATTTGAAATAACACACAGCAGGTCTAGAAGAATATCTCAGTTATGTCTCAATTCTTGCCACTAGCTAGAACCAACACTTATAAAACCACTCCTAAAAGACATGTATTGTTTTTAATCAAGGGGAAAGAAACCGACATATGTTTTTTTTCATTTTGCTGGACACAATAATAGGCACTTTAAAGGAGTTGTCTCATTGAACATAGTTAATTGTGTTTAGAGTTATCAAATTTTGGAAATAGTTCACCAACCCATATAGAGTTGAGACAGGACCTGCTAATGTAATATGAGACAAAGACAAGTTAAAGATGATCGTATTTCCTTTAAGGAAATCCCTAGGGATGCTTGATAAAACTCAGGGAAGAAACCTAGAAGTGGAAAGGAGTTGAACTTCATAATGAAAAAACTACTGTTTACGAAGACCCAACTTTTAAAATGCCCTGTATGTAATGAATCCTTTTATATAGGCTCTGACAGCAAAACTGCCTTAAACCAACTTCCCCACCTAGTGGCCAGCACAGGAAGTTGTTTAAAAAACGTTCCTCGTTACAGTTTCTCTCCCTCTAGGGAAGGGTTCCTGTTTCCCTCCTGACATATCCATCCTTCCTCCTTTCTTTCTTCCCAACAGTTAATGATATCTATTATGTGCTAAGTTCTATTAAGTGATGGGAACACGAAGGTGAAAGAAACACAGTCTCATCCACAAAGAGCTAACAGTGTTGAGCAGAAAGCCACATAAAACATAACATTTTGGGGGGTGTTAAATATCCTGTGCTCAAAAATGCTAGGAAAACAATGGTTTTATTGTTTTGCATTATATACATATATACATGCATTTTATATATATATATACACATATATATGTATATATATAAAATAAATGGTGCAGTCCTTAATTCTAGAGCCATGAAGATTGGCAAGCAGCAATATCCAAGAAAATGTCACAAAGAGGCAACGGAACTAACAAGTGATGAACAAGAGGAGAAAGAAAAATCAGTGTATTTTCCATGTAGGTTATCTCTAAAATATAAATGAGCTCTGCTATGATGTTTGTTTCTTCCCACTTTGTTTTTAATTCACAGTTTCCACGTTGACTTCCTTGTTACTTCTGCTGTGGAAACCTTCTCCTATTAGTTTATCTGGTCCCTTTCTTCTTTGGAGGGTGTACCATCCAGTGCAGGAATATGAGGGAGAAAAAGCTTCAGCAAGTGAGGGAGGGATCGTCTCGCATACAAGAAGTCTGTGGATCAGTGGTGCGGTGGCTCCCCATATGGTTTCAGAATCCCAGATTCCTTCCAGCTCTCTGCAGCAACATTTGTAGTGTGTAGTGGTTGTGTCCTCTTGGTTATGAGATGTGTATCTACTCTGTAGCCCCCCATTTGTGCTTTAGGCAAGAATAAGGAGAAGAACAACGGCCAAAATCACTTCTAGTGGCTTTGGCTATTTTAAAGAGTTTTTCCAGAATCCTCACTCTGTAACTGCTGCTTATGTCTCATTGGTCAGAAACATATCGTATGTCTAGTCATACTTGCAAGAAGCTGGGAAATGTAGTGTTTTAAAGCTGGGTACATTGTCACCGGAACAAAATCGGTGTTCTGTTAGTGACGAATAAAGGGGAACATGCAAGCTGTGCAGGTAACTGGCAGTGAATGTCAAGACTCTTTCCAAGACTCTCTCCTTGAACAGTATTCCTTCCCGTGACCATCTCCTTCATCCTTGTTTGAACCCACTGCTCCCGGCTTCCATCAGGGCAGTGCTCTGCCCACGGGAATCTCCCAGGGAATGTAAAATCCCGCAGCCAGGTCACACCCCAGACCACCCCCATCTCACACCGGTTCTCAGCAATGGCTGCACATTGGAGTCACCTGAGAAGTTATAAGAACTACTGATAAACCTGGTGTCACCTGCAGAGAAAATAATGTAATTGCTCTGGGGAAAAGCCTGGGCAATAGGAGGATTAATCCCAGGTGATTCTAATGTGTAGCAACGTTTGGGAACCATTGTGCTACCAGTAAGCCCCAGCCAGCAATAGCTTTTCATGCTCCCCAGGTGATTGCAACGTGCAGTCACGCCTGAGAACCACTATACTAAGGCAGAAAGCTCATGGGTGCTGAGCTGGGAGCTGCCCTGGGTTGCCCTTCCCGTTCTTAACGGCTGGAATTTTTTTTTTTTTTGGCGGTACGCGGGTGTCTCACTGTTGTAGCCTCTCCCGTTGCGGAGCACAGGCTCCGGACGCTCAGGCTCAGCGGCCATGGCTCACGGGCCCAACCGCTCTGTGGCATGTGGGATCCTTCCGGACCGGGGCACGAACCCGACCATGTCCCCTGCATCAGCAGGCGGACTCTTAACCACTGCGCCACCAGGGAAGCCCCACGGCTGGAATTTTGGAGTCTGTATCGCTTGGATCTGTAGACAGACCACAGAGAGGAAGCTTTTCAGAGACAATGATTAAGAAAAAGGCATAATCTAATCTCTACAAGCTTGTAAAACACTAATCATCGACATAGAGATTTGCGAAGGACTTTTCCATCCTTGGACATTTTTACATCTTCCATCCCTTCTCTGTGCCAAGGCCCTCTCAACAGCTAGGTGAGATTTGCACCTTTTATTTGTGGGTGGTGGGGTCGGAGGTTGCTGTGGGTAGGGGGAGGCAGCAGCCCTTCTGGATTTAATGACTTTTCTTCCCGGGGCCTGTGAGTTGTTCAGACTCTTACTGGGGATTTTGTTTTCAGTGAGTTGTTGTCTGTGGTCATACTATCCTGCTAACGCTGGAAGGTTGAGAGTGCGTTGTGTTCAAAACCTGACTGCTTTGATTTTAGACGGAAATCAGAACCAACAGGAGACTGTGTTTTCCACTCATTTATAATGAATAGAAATTAATAATTTAATGTTATTGTTTCATGTATGTTTGAGCTGGATGATTTCACCTGTGGCAGAATGTATCATTTCAGAGGCCTAATTAATGATTTTAAAATGCTTTTAAAACATTTCCAGAGCTTGACCATTGGCCCAAAAGCTTGCTTTAGGGATAGGGTAAGCTAAAGCCACTTTTGAGAAACACAGTCAGTTCTACAGCAAAGATGAAGGAGGTAAGACTGAAGACTCACCGATAAGCAGTACGAAAGGAAGTTTTGAAATTGAGAACATAGATCTGGCTGTCAGAGTCAAGGTGGAACCAAGTAAAGGAGAGAGTTTTTGGATAATTCCCCATAATGTCACCCTGACACACTGCATGTATATTGGTTGTTCTTGGCATTCATCCAAAGATTTTAGAGATTGGAGTATCAAAAAGAGTTTGTTATAATAAAAGGTACTGTGTTTTAAGTACCTGTTTTGTACCAGGGGATGTTTAGGCCCATTCTGCGTATTATCTACTCCTTACAACAGCCCTTTTTACAGAAAAACAGTTGAGGCTCAGGGGAGTAAAGTGACTTGACCGAGGTCACCTGTGTGGTAGGTGGTAAGCAACAGCTGGGGTTTGAAACCAGGTCTCCCGTTAAGGCATTCCTTTAATTGCATTATTTAAAGAAAGAGGAGGAGGGGAAAAGAAGGAGAAGGAGGAAAAAATCTGAGAAAGTGTTACAGCAATCCTCAACCATCTGTGCCTAATTTTTCAAAATATTTTTATCTGATGACTCCACCTCAGCATTAGTCATTTCTTCAGCCATGGTAAAACTGGGGAGTCGTGACAGGCCCTCACCGAGTGTGAGCTGAGTGTGTGAATGTGGTTTATGCCATCTCCTCACCACAAAGTGAGAGTCAGTGGGACGAGAGCAGATGTGCTCAGTCCTGTAAACACACAGTTGTCCTTTTTGAAGAAAAGGACTTCTGTTTGTATCATTGTGCATCCTGTCTCTGCTGGAATGACCAATGGCAGCTAAGATTTGGAAAAGTGACAAATATGGCCTCAGCCTCTCTTTCTATGGTTCCTCCGTTATGACCGCCTTTGAATTCATACTCAGTAGGAATTTATTTCGTGCCTTCTGTGTGTCTAGCGTTATCCTGGGCGTTGTGCACATCCTAACCATAATTATCAAACCAGAAATTTATTCTAAGTTAATTTCTATTTGTAAAAATATTTTAAAGCTGAAGTTGATTTTAGGAATTGCTGTTGGCTGCCAGTTGCTGACCAGATAATATCTAAACACCTTAGCTTGACTTACACAGTTCTCACCACATGCTGCCAACTGCCTTGCCAACCTAATCCCCTACCAGTCATCTCCATGGCAACTCACTCCAGCTCCTTGGAGATTTTCATTGTTTTCTGGGCCATGCTTGGTCCACTGCTGACTCTGTGCCTTTGCATATACTATGTCTTCTGTTTAGAATACCTTTCCCTCTTAACCTGTATGGTGTATTCCTATTCCTCCTTCAGAGCCTTATTGGCACATCCCCCCTCTATGAGTAAGGCCTTCCTGACTCTTAGGCAAAGTGAGTTGCTGTCTTCTGTTTTCATGACTCCGTTCCCAAAGTAAAGTAAATATAAAGTCTATGACAATACTTCCTATTGAAAGGTCTCTCCCAATGGAATTTGAAAACTCCAAGGGCTGGGACTGTGTTTTATTTATCTTTACCTGTGTCATGCCTGCCTGTTGTAGGATTTCAGTAGAGGTTTTTCTGAATAAGTTAATAAAATTACACAAAATTGAAACCCTGTCAGAGAACCTAAGATGTGGGAGGGTTCATAGGGACAGGAGAGATGTTGGAAAAAATATCATTCCTAAATGTGTAACTTTGAACAGATTTGGAGTGACATGCTGAGTGTGAAGGAAATAACCAGGGCACTTAGACATGATTAAAATGAATAAATTGCATAAAATTCATAAATATAAAGAAAGTCAAAGTAGAGACGTAGTGTCTATGGACTTGAAATTATTTGTAGAGGCTTTGTGGAGGAAGTTAATTTGAAACCTGTGCTTGAAAGAGGGATGGAAGGCTCTCTTTAGTTCATGGGAAAATGGTCTCAGAAAACCATTTGCATTGAGGAAAAAGAGGCATGAATCCAAAAATGTGGGTAAGCTGAGTGCCTGGTGCCTGGTAGGTCCTCAGTAGCTGCGTGATTTTGCTGGAGTGTTTGGAGTATCCACCATGTGCCCCTCATCTACACCACGTGCCCTTCATCTACTCCAACTTTCAGATAATTGAGAGCAAACACCAGCAGTCAGATGAGCAGAGTTATCAGTTCATTACCCAGAGCACGCCTCTCCTGGAAAACTGTGGGCAAGGTGCCCGCCACACCCTGAAGCAAACCCCCAAACCTAAACGCCAAATGGACTTCCTGCTCCCTAAGTCTGCAAGATGGAGGCTGGTTCCCACCTCTCGAAGAGCTAGGTCTGCAACAAAGATGTTTAGTCATCAGAGAAATTCACAGTCACCTAATGAACCCAGTCGGTAGCACAACGGAGAGAGCTAGAGAGTGGAGGAGAGAACCATGGGCTCCTAAGTCTGCTTCTAGAAGCCAGACCCTGCATGCTAAGCACCACAGGGACTGGAAGAGAAGCAAGCTCACTGCCATCCTCACCAGTCTGTGAGGAGGTCTTGGGGGAGAGAGGGGAGGCAGAGACTGCTTCCTTCCCACTCCAGAACCAAAGTGACCTAACCCACTAGTGCCACAGCCTCCCCGTTCTTCTTTGGAAGGGTGAGCAGAGTGTGGAAAGAGGGGCCACCTGTGTTCACCCTACACTGTTGCCTCCTCAGAAATGGGTTTAATTCCTTTCCCCTCTGTGGAAACATGGGCTGGAGGTGGGGTGGGAATAATCATTTCTGCAAAAGACATGCTGAGCAGGAGGTATGTTTGACTGTCCTGGGGGTGGCAAAGGCTGCTGCAGACGATGAAGAGGCTGGGGCTGTGCATGGGTCACAGGAGCTGAAGGGGGTGGGGGCAAAGCAGAGGCTGGCTTTCACCCTGTAGCTTGGGGGCACTAGCCATGAGGAAAGGTTGTGTTGGAAGAATAGTCCTGCTTAAAGGTGGTCAGAAGAGAAGTCTCTAGAAAAGGAGGCAGGACCCATCAAGAAGTTGGAATGAGTCGGTCATCTGTCAAGGTCAGTTGCGTCAAGTCTGAACGTAGCTGGGAATGTTGGGGCCAGTTCCTCCCTTCATCCGGATTTGTGAAGGATTTGGTAACCCCATGTGACCTTGCCAAAGGCCCTCCAGTATTAGCAGAATCAGTGTGTGAGGGCTGAAAGGACTCGAAGACCAAGCCTCTTATTTTATAGATGAGAAAACAGAGGCCAAGAGGGATTGATTTGCTGTCAGCCTTACAGTTTGATTACTTCCTCCAAAAGCATCATAAATGCCCACAATTGTTCTGTGGTGACAATCAAAAGACTATCTTTGTCATTTTCAAAAGGTGTCAGGTTTCGGACATGAGACAAACCTTTGATTTACAAGCACGCCCCTTCACGTGACAGCCTCCTTCAGGTTCATCGTTAGCTACTAAAGTTTTTAAGGACATGGAGCTGTGAAAGAAGTGTTAAACTGTACAGTTAGTGGAAGTAGGTTGTGCTAAATTGGATATCTGTGAGAAGCTTTTTGAGCCATAAGAGTCAACATTTTTCTTTCGTTACCTTTAAAGTCTGTTTATGTGGAAGATAAGGAAAGGCCTGACTCAGGTACTCGTTAAGAATTAGTGGGAGGGTTGAGCAGGAAGGAATAACAGAAAGGGGTCTGAACAGAGAACCTAGCGCTTCATTTATTTTTTCTGGAATTCACTCGTCACACTAATAAGGGACCAGGCTTGATGTTGAGGACACAGTGAGGACAGCCCTCTGTGGCTGGTGGTTCACTCTTCCTTGACCCCATGTGGGGGGTCAAGATTGACTCTCCAGATGGGCATCATCAACACTCCAGCAAAACTGGAAAACGGGTTCATTCCTCTGCCATCTGTATTCTCAGGGTCTTCTTCGTAAGTGCTTAGTGTTTTCAGCCTTGTTCCCTGCTAGGGTCTGAATGTGACCCCCCAAATTCATATGTTGAATCCTATCCCCCAAAGGTGATGGTGTGTGGAGGTGGGGCTTTGGGGAGGTTATTGACTCAAGAGGGTGGGGCCCTCATGAATGGGATTAGTGTTATTTTTTTCCATCTTTATTGAGAGATATAGTTGACATATTGTATAACTTTAAGGTGTACAATATGACGATTTGATACATGTTTGTGTTGTAAAATATTTACCACAATAATGTTACTTAACACATAAGTACCATTTTGTTGTTATTATGGTGAGAACATTAAAGCTCTACCCTCTAAAACTTTTCAAGTATACAATATCAATATAATATTGTTAACTATAGTCACCAAGAGTACATTAGATCCCTGAAACTTATTCATAACTCAAAGTTTGTACCCTTTTGCCCAATATCTCCCTATTTCACTCACCCCTCAGCCCCTGGCAACTACTATTCTACTCTGTTTCTTTGAGTTTGATACTTTTAGATTCCACATATAAGTGAGATCACCCAATATTTGTCTTTCTCTGACTTACTTCATTTTGCATAATGCCCTCAAGGTCCATCTACATTATTGAAAACAGCAGAGTTTCTTTCCTTTTCATGGCTGAATAATATATTCCATTTGTTTGTTCTTTCGTTCTGTCTATCTATCTAATCTGTCTGTCTATCTCACATTTTCTTTTATCCTTTCATCCTTCAGTGGACATTTAGGTTGTTTCCATGTCTCAGTTACTATGAATAATGCTGCAGTGAACATGTATGCAGTTATCTCTTCAAGATAGTGATTTTATCTTCTTTGGATGTAATACCCAGAAGTGGGACTGCTGGATCACATGGCGGTTGATTTTAATTTTGTATAGAAACTCCATACTGTTTTCCATAATGGCTGTACCAATTTACGTTCCTACCTACAGTGCACAAGGGTTCCCTTTTTTCCACACCCTTCCCAGCATTTATCTCTTATTTTGTTTTGTTTGTTAACAGTTGTGAGGTGATGTCTCATTGTGGTTTCGATTTGCATTTCCCTGATGATTAGTGATGTTGAGCACCGTTTCATGTGCCTGTTGGCCATTTGCATGTCTTATTAGGGAAAATGTCTATTCAGATTATTTGGCCAGTTTTTAATTGGATTTTTTTTTTTTTTTTTTTGCTGTTGAGTCATATGAGTTCCTTGATTATTTTGGATATTAACCCCTTATCAGGCATATGATTTGCAAATATTTTTACTAATTTTGCAGGTTGCTTTTCATTTTGTTGTTTTTTTCTTTTGCTGCACAGAAACTTTTTGGTTTGATTATTGTCTCACTTGTTTATGTTTGGTTTTGTTGTGCCTTTGCTTTTGGAGTCATATCCAAATATTCATTGCCAGGATCAATGTCAAGGAGCTTTCCCCCTCTGTTTTCTTCTAGCAGTTTAACAGTTTCAAGTCATACATTCAAGTTCATAGTCCATTTGGAATTAATTTTTGTGAGTAGCGTAAGATAGGTGTTCAATTTCATTCTTTGGCATGTTGATATCCAGTTTTCCCACCACTGTTTATTGAAGAGACTGTCCTTTCCCCATTGTATATTGGTAGCTCCCTTGTCAAATATTAATTGACCATATAAGAATGGATTTATTTTCAAGCCCTTAATTCTGTTCTATTGGTCTGTGTATCTGGGTTTTTTGCCTGTATCATACTGTTTCGATTACTACAGCTTTCTAATATACTTTGAAATCAAGAAATATGATGCCTTCAGCTTTGTTCTTTCTCAAGATTCCTTTGGCTATGTGGGGTCTTTTGTGGTTCCATACAGATTTTAGAATTTTTTTTCTATTTCTGTGAAAAATATTATTGGAATTTTGGTAGGGATTGGATTGGATAGCTGGCTATGGGTAGTATACATTTTAACAATATTAACTCTTCTGATCCATGAACATGTGATATCTTTCTATTTGTGTCTTCTTCAATTTCTTTTATCAGTGTCTTATAGTTTTCAGTATATAGATCTTTCACTTCCTTGGTTAAGTTTATTCCTATGTAGTTTATTGTTTTTGATGCTATTGTAAGTGGGGTTGTTTTCTTTATTTCTTTTTCAGGTAGTTCATTGTTAATGTATAGAAATACAAGTAATTTTTTTATGTTGACTTTGTGTCCTGCAATTTTACTGAATTCCTCTATTTGGTCTAACAGTTCTTTGGTGGAATCTTTAGGATTTTCTATGCAAAAGATCATGTTCTCAGCAAACAGAGACAATTTACTTCTTCCTTTCCAATTTGGATGGCTTTAATTTCTTTTTCTTGCCTAATTGCTGTGAGTAGAACTTCTAGTACTGTGTTCAATAGGAGAGTTGAGAGTTGGCAAACTTGTCTTGTTCCTGATATTAGAGGGAAAGCTTTCAACATTTCATCATTAAGTATAATGTTAGCTGTGGACTTGTCAGGTATGGCCTATATTATGTTGAGGTATGTTCCTTCTATATCCATTTTGTTGAGAATTGTTATCATGAATGGATGTTGAATTTTGTCAAATGCTTTTTCTGCATCTATTGATTATATGATCTATAAATGATCATATGATTTTTCTATTTTATTCTATTAACGTGCTGTATTTATTGGTTTGCATATGTTCAACCATCCTTGTGTTCCAGGAATACATCCTACTTGATCCTTTTAACGTGCTATTGAATTTGGTTTGCCAGTATTTTGTTGAGAATTTTTGCATCTGTATTCATCAAGGATACTGGCCTGTAGTATGCCTTTCTTGTAGCATCCTTATTTAGCTTTGGTATTAGGTATGCTGTTCTTGTACAATGAGTTTGGTAGTATTCCCTCCTCTTCAGATTTTTGGAAGAATTTGAGAAAAATTGGCATTAATTCTTCTTTAAGTATTTGGTAGAGTTCACTTGTGGAGCCATCTGTTCTGGGCTTTTCTTTTTGGGGAAGTTTGATGACTGATTCAATCTCCTTGTTATTGGTCTGTTCAAACTTTCTATTTCTTCATGATTCAGACTTGGTAGGTTGTATGTTTCTAGAAATTTACCAATTTCTTCCAGGTTTGTACACCCAAAGTGGAAGCAGCCCAAATATCCATTGACAAATAAATGGGTAAACAAAATGTGGTCTATACGTACAATGAAATATAATTCAGCCTTAAAAAGGAAGGAAATTCTGACACATGCTACTACATGGATGAACTTTGAGGACACTATGCTAAGTGACATTAAGCATTTTGTCACAGTTTGTCCTTAAGGACATTATACTAAGCCAGTCACAAAAGGACAGATGTTGTGTAATTCCTCTTATATGAGCACTCAGAGTAGTCAAATTCATAGAGATAGAAAGTAGAAAGATGTTTACCAGAGGCAGGGAGGAGGGGAGATTTGTTTCATGGGTACAGGGTTTCAGTTTTGCAAGATGAAAAAGTTTTGGAGCTTTGTTGCATGACAATGTGAATATACTTAACACTACTGAACTATACACTTAAAAATGACTAAGATCGTAAAAATTTTATGCCGTGTGTCTTTTGCTACAATTAAAAGTAAAACAAAACAAAACATATAACTCATTAAAACTGAAATGTGCAGTTAAGATTGTAGTAACTTTTTTCTATAGTGAAGGAAAATGCCTCTTAGAGCATCTCCATAGTTCCTTTTCCTTAAACCACTTAAGTTCACTTCAGTTGTGAAGCACATTTGATTCCTCTCCATATTTTCTCCCAAGGACTTTTTAAAAAATTGTTTCACCCAAATGAGGGTTTTTGCAGAAGTTCTCTTGGCCCTGACGCCCAGAGGTAGTGAATTCAGTAATGAATGCCTATTGAAAATCAGTAATCATCTCAGCTTTCTTGATAAACGGAAGCATCTTTACTGTGACTTTGTACTGCAGACTCTCTCTCTCCCTCTCACCTTGGGTGGCTGGCCAACCAGTTAGCTTCAGGTTATACTAGGGCCACACCCATTCCCCTACTTACTGCCACATGCCTGCCTTTTTTTTTTTTTTTTTTTTGTAAATCATATCATGGATCACAGGGGCAATTAGGTGAGAATGTGGGGTGGTTAGCACCAATCAGGCAGAGCCAACCATTGGGGTTAAGAAAATATCTGTTGCATGAATGAATCAAGGCATGAATGGGACTTGAGAATGAATCTCATAGCCATGTGGAGGACGGATAGTATGACTGGCATATAAGGAGGCCTACAGCATCCTTACAGCTGGTCGTGGAGTGGGAGTCATAAGCATATAGCACAGAGTGCGTGTGGGCCTCCGCTGGCTGAGAACCACACCCTCAAACGATGAAGAGCTCACACCAAAAAATGACCCAATGGGACTTCCCTGGTGGTCCAGTGGTGAAGACTTCGCCTTCCAATGCAGGGGGTGTAGGTTTGAACCCTGGTCAGGGAGCTAAGATCCCACATGCCTTGTGGCCAAAAAACCAAAACATGAAACAGAAGCAATATTGTAACAAATTCAGTAAAGACTTTAAAAATGAGCCACATCAAAAGCAGTCTTTAGGGAAAAAATGACACGATGCCAGTAACGCCTCATCAGCCTTTCCTGTCCAGTCAGCATCTCTCAGCTTCTCACAGGAAGGGCTTGTGGAAAAGCTGCCTCTTCCCAGCACCATTGCCAAACAGCGTCAAACAGCTCTGACGCTCTGCTGTTCATCTCAGAGTTAAACTACAGCAGCGAGGTCTCTCCTTTCTGGGACCAGCATGGCCTTTAGTAGGGTTAGACAGACATCTTTCTTCTCCCTTGCCCATATTTAAATTGGGGCTTGAATCCGGTCATCTCCAAGATCCCAAGGGGAGGAAGGAAGTCTGTTTAAAGGGATGCTTGACTTTTCCATTCGCAAGGATGCTGTACTCGTTTCCTAGGGCTTCTGTAACAAATTACCTCAAATCGTGTGGCTTAAAACAAAAACTGAGTCTCTCCCGGTCCTGGTGGCCAAGAGTCTGAAATGAAGTTGCTGGCAGGGCCACGCTCCCTCTGGAGTCTCCAGTGGTGCGTCCTCTGTGCCGCTTCCTGCTTTCTGTGGCTGCGCGTGTGCTTTGACTTGGGGCTGCAGAATCCCATCTCTGCCTCTGTCTTCACGTGGCCTTCTCCCCTGTGTGTCTGAGTCTCTCAAACCCTCACTCTGTCTTCTTCTTATAAGCACACTAGTCATCGGATGTAGGGCCCACCCAAATCCAGGATGATCTGATCTTGAGACCCTTAATTACATCTGCAAAGATTTTTCTTCCAAATAAGATCACATTCACAGATTCTGGTGCTTAGGACTTGGACTTCTCTTTTGGAAAGTTACTATTCAACCCACTGCTGGTGAAAGTGTTTCCGCTGAAATGGTGGCCGATAAGCTAAAACCTCTTTGGAGCAATGTCGGCTCAGTCCTGTTCTAACTTCCTCTGTTCTCCAGGGCTTAGGCCTCCGCAGACTGAACCCATGAACCAAATCTCATTCCTCTCTGCCACCCCTTCCCCAATCTCCTGCCAGTCTGCCTACCCGCTCCCCCCGCCCCCATTCTCTTTCCTTTAGGCAGAAAATACCCTTTTAAACACACGGGCCTGGAGAAGTGAAGCAATTTGTCAAGGTTATACAAAAAAGTTAGCAGGACCCGAGTTCCAGAGTCCTAATCCAATGTCCTTTCTGAAATAGTTATTTTAAAATCGTATTGCGGCAGTTATAAAACATGGGGAGTAGAGCTTTCGAGTTAGAACTTTCAGCTTCCTGCATTCCTGGCAGCCTTTCCAGGCTGTTTCCAAAGAAACTTATCAGCCTGTCAACATTCTCACCAGCCCCTCTTACCTTCCCCGTGTCACAGGCACGACAAAGTGCAGACAAACTCGCTTCG
Source organism: Globicephala melas (assembly GCF_963455315.2). Lineage (NCBI taxonomy): Eukaryota > Metazoa > Chordata > Mammalia > Artiodactyla > Delphinidae > Globicephala > Globicephala melas. The sequence goes on along the minus strand of NC_083324.2, from coordinate 86,017,821 downwards.
CACAACCTCCTCAGCCAATCGCTATGGAAGCGATTTCTCCCGTCCCTCGTCCAAGGCGTGTGATGGCAGCGACTTTCAGGCAGCCGAGCCGCACACAAGCTCTGTGAACTATGCTGTCAATTTTTATTTGAATCCGCCTTTATTCACAGTTTGATTTCATTTAGGATTGGCCTCACTTCCTGTTCAAATGCCAGGCCTGCGGCCTCGCACTGACTGGCAGAACTATCTAGTCATCACTACAAAGAAAGAACTCTGCCCCTGGACTCTCGCACAGGAGTTTGGCTTCTGGTTAACTCCATCTTCCTGGGCAGCTCTCCGTCCTAAAGCAACAGTCAAGAGAGAGTGACAAGGAATTTCATCTTTACTTTCTGTTTCTGGGAACGACACTGGCTTGGAAATTGTTTCTTTTTCCTTTTCTCAGGTCTGGTTTGCTTCCTCGTGTCCTTGAGGAGTAGGAATAGAGAGACCACGTTGTAGATCTCTGAAATTATAGCCCCTGTGAAAAGACCTTAAAAGGGAGATGAATAAAGTATTCTGAATCTGGCCTTTGAGTGCTTATGGAGTCAGAAAATGCGTTCTTTGGTAAAGGATTCATCTCAGGACACATGTGAAGGCTAGAAGCTGATCTTTCGGCAAATACTAAATTAAAAATGTAGTATAGGAAACAGAAATGGGGCAAAAGAAGCTCGTTTCCATTACATTTTCAGTTTGGCGGCTCAGAGCGGCCAGCAGGAGCGACACCACAGCCAGGAAGGGCCAGGATGCAGCTGCTGGCTCCTGCTACCTGAGGGAACACCCCTGAAGGTCGTTCCTGGTGTTTTGCCTGTTTCCTCTGTGACTTGATATAAAGCCACTCTAAGCGTCCGCGTCTTTGTAAAGCTCATTCACAGTTGTTGGCTGTGGCGGTTGTGTAAATCAGAGGAGTTTAAGCCTAAGAAAAGCAGCGGCAAACCCAAGCTCCCATGTGAGCTAACTTGGACGCCCAGCTTCAGGAAGGGCCAGAGGATAAAATGAGCTGGATACACACCGATTAGCACAGGCCACGGACACCAGAGCAGAGGTTGGAACCAGGTTGAAACTAAGCGAGTATGAAATGAAGCTGGGAGCAGAGGACAAAAGCAGAAACGGTACTCGGATCTTTGTCTTCTTCCCATAAAGGGGCCAGGATCAGAGTACGCTGCACACGTGCATATACTCAGGTTAAATCACATAGGCCCCATGGAAGGAGGCCATGCAGATTGCTGAAGTTCCCCACACTTTGCAAGCTGAAATGTTACCTTCTTCTCCCAGTCTTTCCAGGTTCCCCTCACCAGCTATTCCAAATCAGCATCTTCTTCTCATCTATAACCATAAATGGGACTTTGTACCTCTCTTGAGGCACATGGAAGTGATGAAACTGAGGCTCAGAGGAATTAGGAAATTCCCTAAATTCACACAGTAAGACTCAAAGCCAGGACTCAAAACAAGTCATTCCGACTCCATGACCAGTGTCTTTTCTCTTTTGGGGGTGAGACCAATAAATATTTTACGTACATAGAGTCTGAGGTGGCAACATGGTACCCATTTGGGGATATGCAGTCAGGTAACAGTGGGTCAAGTTCTAGAGAAAAGTCTAGGCTAGCAGTGCCCATTTGGGAGGCATTTGCTTGAAAGCTGTGAGGCTAATGAGAATGTGCAGGGAGAGAAAAATGAGGGAAGCCCGAAAGCTTGATGATAAGACCTAAAGGAATTCCCCAACTTAAGGAGTGAAAATGTGGACAGGCCAAAAAGATGGAGCAGTGAGAGAGGCGGGAAGAGAACCTATGGCTAGTGCCTAGGAACTCAGTTAAGAAGGAGGCAGTGGTCAAGAGGATTTAATTTGAGATAATGGTTTGCAGGAGATAAGATCCAAGAAGGGTCTATTTGAGTTAAAGTTAATGAAGCAGTTGACCTTAGAGGTCTTCAGTTAGACCTCTTTTCTGAATTCTATACTTTTTTTAAAAAATATTTATGTATGTATGTATGTATGTATGTATGTTTTGTCTGTGCCGTGCAGCGTGTGAGATCTTAGTCCCCTGACCAGGGATCGAACCTGCACCCCCTGCACTGGAAGTGCAGTCTTAACCACTGGACCGCCAGGGAAGTCCCTCTACTTGTATGTTGAAGTATTTACTCGACTTCCCCAAAGCACCTCAAATCACATATTCAGATGTCCTGAACTTACGTCTTCCTCCTTGCACTGAACTCCCCAAATCTAATGCTCTTCCATGGTCCTTACTTCAGTGAATGTGTCTATCATCTATTCTGTATCCAAAGGTAGCTCTTGGTCACATCTTCTTCCTCACCTACTATATATAATCCAACGTCTTCCTAACTGCAAGGGAGGCTGGGAAATTGGCTGGAGTTGGCTTGGACCAGGGCTTGACAAATGTTTTCTGTGAAGGTCCAGGTAGTAAATAGTTGAGGCTTTGCAGGCCATGTGCTGTCGTTGCAGCTGCTCGAATCTGTCCTTGGAGTGTGAAAGCAGCCATAGACACTAAGTAAATGAGTGGGTGGGTCTTTGTTCCAATAAAATTTTATTTACAAAAACAGGTGATGGGCTAGATTTGGCCCAGGGGTAGTTTACCAGCCTCTGGCTTAGACAAAACATAACCTGCTTCTAAGAGCTGACCACACTGGAGCTCTAAACAGTCATGATTCTGTAGGCATGAAGTCAGTGGTGACCGGCTATTGGTGGACCATTAACAGTGCCTGTTATGCCTGGACAAGGCTATTCTCTTTTCAGACATGGGAACTGCCCCTTCCTATGACTAACGGCAACAAACTACCCACTGGAGGTCTTTGTTGAATCATGGAAGCTGTAGTTTTGGTTTTTAATAAAAAGTGCAGTTGAGTGTTTTCTTCCCTGACTATTGCTCATTAGAAGAGTTAGTCACTAATCAGTGACTTTGGCAAAAGGACCCACCAATCCTACATCATCAAATTAGAAAAATTTTAAACTGATGCTCTGGCTCTTGAAGCTTTATGGAAAGAAAACTGGGATTGAAATAGCTGGAGGGAGCTGTGAGGCCAGGACACCTGTGCTGGGGTGTATGTTAATTTGTTTGGAAATATTTATCTATGCACACATAGATGGTGCACTTGATGAGTAACTATATTTGTGCCACACTTACGTGCTTTTTTTCCGCCTTTAATGCAATCAGTGCACATTATAGAGGATAAATATGCAAATGTTGAATAAAGCTTGAATTTTTTGATTAAAAAAGCTAAATAAGGGGAATTATAAGTACCCAATTTAACATTTTAAATAAGAAATGAAATGTTCTCCTTCATTCCCATTCATTGCCGTGGATTCTGTTGATATTCGTCATGGAACTTGATTATTTTATGCCGATCTGTTTTTAAAGCAGTTGGCTTGGGTTTTGGTGAGATCACGGGGACTGGGGTAAGTAAGGCTGGGAGGAAAATGGCTGTCTAAAGAACGACTCTTTCCCTGTCCTGGGTGATGTTGGCACACGAAGCTGCTTACGGCTTGTGTACTTGCGAAGACTTTCAGCATATAAATAGTTGGGAATTAAATTTCCAAAAGGAAGCATTTTCCCCACTCAATTTTCTCTTAATTCAGAAAAATTACTTTTAAATTGATGTAACACAGCAGCTTATAACAGTTACAGTATTCTCCTCCAGGAATAAATGCAGGCTTTCCTCTGCTCCCTTTTCAAATTGGTAAAGAAATGCTGTCTCTTCAGGCTTTGCTCTTTGTGAAGCGGAAAGTGAGCCTCTCTACTGGCTTGGGATTAAAGAGTTCACGTTGCAATCGCTTGATTATTTATTAAACACTTCCTCATGTGGGATTCAGTACTGTCCATCATTAAATTACAAAGATCCGTGCCAGGATCTTTGGAGTTCAGAATCTTCCATGGTCCATGGAGCTGGGTGATCTTGGCCCAGTGGCTGGTCATGATAGCGTAGTAATTATAACTTATAATTTTGCAGCAATTTATTCAACGTATTTCCGCCTGTGTGTCCTTTTTTCGTTTGACAAAAGGGGGGTGGAGAAGAGATACCTCAACTCGTAACCAGGCTTCCTGTCATGGACAGGAAGAGAATGGGTCGGGCCATTCCTGAGTCCCTTTTGGAGCTACCACTATGAGTTCAATAAGGTGTTTAAATGGGGAAGAAAAGAACGGGGTAGAGTAATGATAATTGCACCAAATGTAACCCTAATTGACAGGCTAGTGTGAACACGTAGCAGGAAATCTAGTATACAATAACTAAACAATGCTTTGTCTATGCTTACCAATAAGCTTTCAAGATTTATAAAGCTTTTCACTTAAGGTTCCCTGGTTTGGTCACTTTCTACGGGAAATCCCTCCTATAGTTTTTCTTACCTCTAGTATTTTATACCAATTACTATCCTCATAGTTCAAGGCATGCAGTCACATTCCAAGAATGAAATTCTTCAGAACCTGAGACCCTTCCTACGTCAATGGAGGGAGTACAAAGTGTTCAAGAAGTGACAATGGTCTGATGGCATGGGCATTACATTCATAGCAGTAGCAAAATTTTAACCCACGTCCCTTACCTGTCTTTTCTGAAATGAAAGGGCTGACAAGATGTTACATCATAATACCCCCATTTAAACTCAATGTTGCTTTCATTTACACCCAAGTGAGGAAAGTGTATGTTAAAATTTTTTTAAATAAATGCTTCATTTTGGAATAATTCTAGATTTGCAGAAAAGTTGCAAAGATAACACACAGTTCCCATACACCCCTCACCGAGTTTCCTCTGCTGTTAATGTCTTACATTATTACAGGACACTTGTCAAACCTAAGCAACCACTGATACACTACTATTAATGAAACTCCAGACTTTGTTTGGCTTTTACCAGTTTTAGGAAGATATTTTTAAATCTCAGATGTCTGAATCTGTGTACAGGGGTCAGCTCAGCTGTTTCAAGTTCTATGAACCTGAGCTGATGGCATTGAATCACAGAATGGCATATGAGTAAAGAATTTTAGCATCCACATAGCGCTAACCCATTTTTATAAATGAGGGAAATAAAGTCACTGGGGAAACAAAAATCACACAGGGCCAACATCACTTCAGTTGCACAACATGTTCTGCCCAGACAGCTCTGACTAGTGGCCTCTTAGGTCTTGGCTGCCCTTTTCTTGGTGAGAAAGAATCCTTGTATAACACAGACACACCTTCAGGACACATTGAGTTGAAAAGTCCCTTCCATTGTAACATGCAGAGAGATCCCAATTCTCGTGGTCCTTCTAATTTGTTCAAGGAGAAATTCTATGGCAGGAGCCATGACAGAACAGGTAGGTGGAGTTTCTGAAAAGGGTGTGATTGAGGTGTACTTCCAGCTTTAAACGCTACAGCAGAGAAATGAGTCGTCCTAAAACTCTTCGGGTTTCGTGGCAGTAGGCGCTTCATTTGGGCTGTCTGTGCGGGTTAATTCTGTGGATTAATTTCGGGTACGTGTAAGGTGGTGTGATCTTGCATGTCAACACAGAAAGGAGCGCAGGAAACACTCTGTCAACACGCATAAGCATTAGTCTATCTACAGCTGATGCCTTTGAACCATCTTACTGAGTATCAGGGCAACCCAAATACATCTCTCCTTAGCAGTACAGATGGATACCAGGAAACCGAGCAGATGCATTGTAGCTAATCAGGCAGCGGCACAGCAGGCTAACGAAAAGCTAGGATTCACACGCCTTCCTGAACCTTAATTAAAGAGCTTGGTGCCTTCTTTTGTTTTATCTGTTGCCAGTGTTTGGTCTCCTATTGTGACAGCTTTTTTTTTTTTTTTTAAGTAATCATCCATTTGCTCTGATAATGTAATGGAGAGACAGAACAGTACTGTATCTGTGAAAGAGCAGTCATGGTGGTGGCCGCCCAAGAGTTAAGGAGCTGCTGCTTCTGCAGCTGCAAACCAGTGCTTACAAGAGCCAACTGAAAGAGAGGCCAGGGAGGGGGGGCAGGGATCCGGATCCTTCGGAACCCGTCCCACAGGCGTCTTACGTCGTGTGCAGCAGCCAGCAGAAACCAAATGTCCTTAAGGGAGAGAGCGCTGAATTACTGAGCAGGCTCTCAACAGCAAGCAAGTGGAAAAGGCGTCTGCAGATTTGTGTTTCACGCCCCAGTAATAAATACAGTGTTGAGAGAAGAAATCCGTCCCAGCAAACGCACAGGGCTCGGGACAGATTCTGCTCACAGGCTCTTCCATCTTGCAGAGACTTGAGGCAGAGCTTGTTGGCTGGGCTCATTGCCCTTCCATGTGAGCTGTGGGAAGGGCGGGGGGTGGAGAAGAGATACCTCAACTCGTAACCAGGCTTCCTGTCATGGACAGAATTGGAGAGAAGGAAGCCAAGGAAAAACTTCGTGCTGTCAAGAATGTATGAAAATGTATCTCTACACAGGGTCTCTGTTGCCCCTCCGGGCAAGCTTCTTGAGGGCAAGAACCCTCTCTTATATGCCATCTGCTCTCTAGTTCTTTGAATAGTCCCTGGTGCATGGTACTCTACTCAATATATATCTCTTGGGTCTAGTTTTGTAGAAGCTTCTAAATGACACAGTCTCATTTGTTGCTGGAAGGCAATGGAAAGAGACATTGCATCCTAATAATCTGCACATAAAGATAGTTGGGTCCTTGGAAAGAGCACTGGATTAGAGAGACCAGAGACATCCAGACATGAGGGCATTCAGAAGGTTTGGGCGGTGGGCCTATCTAGTGTGACTCAGCTCTGTTTTAAAACCCCCTACCATGGTGCCCCGCGTCTGGCTGTTCAGAGGAGCTGTGCGTACTCACTCATCACTAAGTGCATTCAGTCACAGTGGCCCGGGCTCAGTGACCTCATTCACTCATCCCGCAGTGCCTGCTTGACCTCAGCTCCCTGCTCCTGTGCCCTGGCCCCGGGACCACCTGGCTTCATCTTCTGGAACGTGATATCGACCTCAGGTCTGCCATGTTTGGGTGACCCACTGGACATTTCCCAGCATGCTTCTCTATAGAAGATAATAGATCTAAGATGGTGATAGAAATGAGTCTTGACATGTGTGAGTTGACACCTGGTGTTCAGTCAATTACAATTAGTAAGTTATTAAGTCAGGCCAGAAACAAGCATTCCGTCTCATTATAATCTTGAATCTCACAAGAGACCAGCTGACGAACCACGTGGAGGATTTATGTAGCCCACATTTGGAGAAGCCCAATATTCTCTCTATCGTAGTGGAAAAAGACTGGGGAAGAAATCATTCTGTGACCCTCTTCTCTTCATTGGCTAACAGGTTTTTCTTGAAAGCATCTATCTCTAAAAAATTTTTAAATGCTTTATTATCATTACTTAGTCACCTGTGAACCACAGAGTATGGGGCTCTTAGAAGAAACATTGACATTGTATGTGAGTGAAGATTGAACTGGTTGAAGTCACCTTAATTTTGCTTTAAGATAAATCTTGAAACATATAATTTCATGTTCTTGAATTTTTGACCTATATTGCGGACCTACACTACAGGATGGAAATTTTGGGTGTAGATTGGCCATTTTGACTGGACAGAATAGTTGGCTGGCCTGGAGGCCCCTTGGATTCTGGAAGTCTTCAGGTCCTCAGCCTACAGCCCATGTGTTAATTTAGGTTTATTGTGCAAATATTTCTGTACTCCCAAACAACTTCAGATTTGCTAAAAAAAGAAAAAAAAAAAAAAGCACTTCCAGAATCTGAGTGCAAGTTTGGGCCCATGTTCGTTCTATCCCCACGCACACTGTCATTTATGTATCTCTGAAAGGGTAATGCTGATTGGTTCTCAGCAGAACATCTTGGAGAAATACACCCCTATGCACTCTCATCGGTCCTGTCACGGTATTTCTAACCTTGGCTGGGATTTGTGGTCATCATCTGCCAGTGACTCAGCATTTGAGGCTAAATGAGCACGTGGAATTTGCTCCAGGGCATTTGGAAAGGCGCTGGAGTTAGGAGTTGGTATCACGCTTGCGTTTTTTGTTTCTCATTCTTACCATTCAGCCAGAGACAAACACTGAACTCCCACTGGGTGAACGCTGACCATCACCCTGGAAGCTGAGGACAACTACATAGAATAGAGAGGTCATGGTTCCTGTCTGAGAAGAATGTAAATGGCAGAGAGAGAAACTAAAAAGGGAAAGAAGTGACAGAACCAGGTTAACACTCCCACAGTACAGTCTTACCATTGTACTGATTTGGAAATAACCTTGCCAGAAGATTGATTCAGGGGGCATTCTACCTCTTCTAGGATACAAGGGCTTCAATTTTCCTTTTGCCACCCATGTCTATCTGAGTCAATTGTCTTGCTAATTCATTAGACGATTTTTTTTTAAGTTGCTGAGTTAGATTTGAGCTCTACGTTGGTGAATAATAATATATCCACGAGTTTAGGGCCCATAAAGGAGGTGGAGCAAGGAACCAACTCAGGATGCTCTTCCTTTAGTCCTCCCTCCCTTACCACCCTGACCCAGCCCCACATGGACTCTTTATTTGGAATGTGTATGGAGTGGCAAAAAATATTAATGTGACCATTGGAATGGGATGAATAGAATACAGGGGCACAGGCTTCTTCCCCCTCTTGCCCTTCCTACTCCCTGTCTCCAGTCCACATTTCTGTTCATCTAACCCCTCCTGACTCGACGAAACCCAGCCTCTTGGGAAATCAGGACCTCTCAGGCTTATGATGTGACTGTGTCCTGAGGGCTGTGGTTCTTTGGCTTTTTTCCTTCCTGATTGATCGGAAGTCCTTTTCCCACTTGTCACCAGGGCTGTCCCCCTCCCCACTTTCCAGATGGCTCTGCGATGCTTCAGAACCCAGGCAACTGTCCTTGGCATTCTTCCTCTGAACCTCTGCAAGGACGGCACAGCCCAGAGTTGTTTGAAGCCTTCCCTAGTACTTTGTCTTGTTTTTTAAATTTTTATTGGAGTATAGTTGCTTTACAATGTTGTGTTTCTACTGTACAGCCAAGTGAATCAGCTATACATATACATATATCCCCTCTCTTTTGGATTTCCTTCCCATTTAGGTCACCACAGAGCACTGAGTTCCCTGTGCTATACAGTAGGTTCTCATTAGTTATCTATTTTATACATAGTATCAATAGTGTATATGTGTCAATCCCCATCTCCCAATTCATCCCACCTCCCTCTTCCCCTGCTGGTATCCATACCATCGCTACATCTGGGCACCTAGTGGTTTTAAGCACAAGGAGACAAACCTGTATGCATTTCCGAAATGGTTTGGGAAGCCCAGGACAGGGCTGATTAGGGGGAGCTCGGCCCTGCGATGAGCTTGGTGCATGCCTTTCCCTTTACACAGCTGGCCCTAATATTTGCAGTGCTTGAGATTAAATGGTTGTGTGAGAACTTCCCTCTGTGATAACTAAACTGTTTCTCTGCCCAGATCTTATTTCATGAGCAAAGTTCCTATTTTTGAACATCTTCTTTATAAATATCTTGAACTCAAGGGTCTCTTAAGAGTTTCCAGGTATTTAACAGAATCTCAGGGATCCAGGCAGTGGCAGGTGGGTTAGCTATTAGAACTGTTTACGTGGTTAGGGTTCTGAAATGGAATGAGCTGGGTGCCTCAGGAGGTGGTGAGTTAACGCTTCATGACGGTGGAAGTTAAAGCAGAGGCTGGTGAGTGTTCTCTGGATAAGATAGAAATGTCTAATGGGCACAGGCGGCAGGGCGTCCCTGAGATGGCCCCCAATGACCCCACCTCCTGGCGTGCATGCCCTATGTAATCCCCCCTTCCTAAGTGTGGGTTAGACCTAGTGAATTTCTTCTACTAAATGGAAAAAATGATGGGATATTACTTCTGATACAGGCATACCTCGTTTTACTCTCTTTGCTTTATTGCGTTTTCTACAGATTGAAGGTTTATGGCAATCCTTCATCACACAGGTCTATTGGTGCCCGTTTTTCAAAAGCATTTGCTTACTTCATGTTTCTGTGTCACATTGGCAATTCTCACAATATTTCAAACCTTTTCATTATTATTTGTTACAGCGATCTGTGATCAGCGATCTTGGATATTACTACTGTGACTCACTGAAGGCTTAGCATTTTTTAGCAACAGAGTATTTTTAAGTTAAGGTCTGTACGTTTTTTAGGCACAGTGCTATTGCACACATATTAGACTACAGTATAGTGTAAGCGTAACTTTTATATGTACTGGGAAACCAAAAGAATTTGTGTGACTCACTTTATTGCAACATTCCCTTTATTTCTGTGGTCTGGATCTGAATCCACAATATCTTCAGGGCCTGTATTACTTTGCAAACGACCATGACTCGTGTTCTGTTCATACTCCCTCTCTTGCCATCTCCTCTGCTTGCTTGATGGGGTCAGCCACCATACTGTGTGCTGGCACGTGGAGAGGCAAGGGACAGAGTAAGACCTCTGGCCAACAGCTCACGGGGAACTGAGGGCTCAGTCCAACAGCCCAGGAGGAAATGCCTTCTGCCAACAATCTCTTGAGTGCGCTGAGGACAGATTCTTCCCCAGTCAAGCCTTCCATTGACTGCGGCCCCTGCCAACACTGGGATTGCAGCCTGTGAGAGACGCTGCAAGTAGAAGACCCATGTAAGCTGCACCTGGATTCCTGACCTACAGAAACTGAGATGATAAACATTGTTGTTTCAGGCCACGGAGTTTGGGAGTAATTTGTTAAGTAGAAGTAGATAACTAATCCGGCATGTTGAGTAACTGACCTCTGACATCCCTCCCGGACCTATAGGATTTTACACGTTCTCAGGGGTTAAAAAAATGAGACTCAGAGGTATTGACTGTATTGATATCTAAGCTGTGCTTTTTTTTTCTCTCTCCTCTTTTCTTATTAAGCCCAATAAATAGTTGTGCTTATCTGTTGGGATTCATTTTTCCTTGTATTCAGGCTTGTCAGCTGGCTGAAACCTTATTATGCCGGCCAGAGAAAGTGAAGTAATTCAGGCAAGAGTCTTTGGAAATCCTAGGAAGTCTAGCAGGAAAAGGAAGATACCGTCTGGTAGCTAATGCAGTGTGCTTTACATGTAAAGGAAGAGTGATCACAGCTCACATAAGCAGTTCTGAGGTGTCATTGATTGCTCTGGGTCTGAGCAGTGCTTTCTAATCTAACCTCCTATTTTCACCTTTAGCACCAGGGCCCATCAGCACTGGCGCTGAATGGTTCCTTTAGTCATCCATTCAAAGAGCTGCCACAATTGCTTTCTGCATAGATACATCTGTGGCCTGAATTCTACTGGCTCAGTAAGAGGATTGCAGAGCTTTACTGAGACTTGAGGAAGCCCCACCCAGGTTTTGCCACTACAGTTCGGAAGATCTATTGCTCTCCCGGACCAGCCCACTGAGTTAATGTTTTATATTAAGATTTCTAGTCTTTATTCCTAGAAACAGAGGCAAGTGTCATGCTAATGCTTGATGTTGTTGAAAGAAATAAAAGATTTCGTTTGAAATTTAGGTGATTTAAATAAAAGAAAAATCTCAGCACGGTGAACCAAATTCACCCCCTTTCTCCGCCAGGCACATGGGCGGACTTCACCATGGTGTATTTTAAACCAACAAAAGGGTCTAGAAGACAGACCCTAAGGAGTTCAATCGTGTGAAAAAGTCGTCCTGTGCTCTCAGCATATCAAGTACTTAGAATCCATTAGGAGCAAGCACACCTGCCTGTTTATGCTTCTAAATAGTGTTCTGATTGTAAATTGTGACTAGCAATTTATCTTGGGGTGGCGGTGGAGAGAGAACAAGAGACGTTGAGGGGAATGTGATGTGATGCTTGGGGGAGTGCAGCTGTCACCTTTAATATCTTGTCCCAGTGGCCTGGTGTCATGGACTATTTCAGCCTTTCATTGTGTGCTCAGCATGGTGGTTCTTATATTCCACTTTAAATAAAGCTTCCATTTGCAAAGATTTTCACAAAATAGGTTATTATATGCCTCCTGTAACATACCAAAAACGATAGATCTAAGGGTATAACTGAGGGAACAGAAACCCAGAGGTTAAAGTCTTTTTTTTTTAATTGTGATAAAATACATATAACGCAAAATTGAAAATCGTGATGAAATATATAGAACAAAAAATTGACTATTTTAGGGCTTCGCTGGTGGCACAGTGGTTGAGAGTCCGCCTGCCGTTGCAGGGGACACAGGTTCATGCCCCGGTCTGGGAAGATCCCACATGCCGTGGAGCAGCTGGGCCCGTGAGCCATGGCCACTGAGCCTGTGCGTCCGGAGCCTGTGTTCCGCAACGGGAGAGGCCACAGCAGTGAGAGGCCCGCGTACCAAAAAAAAAAAAAAAAATTGACTATTTTAGCCATCTTAAAGTGTGCAATTGAGTCACATTTATATTTCATATAAATGGAATCATATAATATGTGGCCTTTTGTGTCTGCCTCTATCAGTATTTCATTCCTTTTTATGGTTGAATAATATTCCATTGTATGGATGTACCACACTTAGTTTATCCATTCATCAGTTGATGGACACAGATTAAATGCTTTTAACATTAATTAACAGCAACATTAACTAAAACTATGTTAAGTATCTACAGCCAATTAATAGATGACAGTATTAGTAATAATGACCATTTAGGGCTAAACAACAATGGAGTTCTTTTCTTAGACAGCACATCACAGGAATGGGCTCCTTTTTCTGAAAGCAAGATACAGGATTTCTCTCTTAAAAAGCTGAGACAGAAACATACTTGGAAGATGTGATTATCTTGAAAATGGATCTTCTGACTGCCATAGGATGTTTTTATTGGTTCTGGCATTGGCAAGCTAGGGAATTACCATGGGGAGAACTTGGTCCCAGTAGCATGATTGTGGAAGACTTTTGGGAGGGTTCTAGGAGGAGGGTCCAGGAGTTCTCTCTTAGGTTATGTGTGTGTGTGTAGGCTCTGTTCCACTGCCTTTCTGGCTCAAGTTTTATCGATGTTCATGAATGATTCTGCCTCAGGCATGCAAATGATCTTCCCCTATCAGAGACATTCTTGGGTTTGGGGTTTTTCTGTTACTTGAGGGTCTGACCATTACCTCCAGTATGACAGGCACTGTTGAGCTTGGAAAATGGGATGGCATATAGGATGGGAGAACCCACAGCCAGAGAGCCTGGCAGTAGGTGTGAGATGGAGAGGTTGGGTTGGTGTAGGTAGAAGCCTCTCTAACCCATGTTCACACGAGGACAAAGCACTATTCTGGTGTGTAAGCGTAAACCTTGTGTTTAAACAATGAGCTGATCGGGGAACTGCTGAGGGTAGATAGACCTCACAGACGAGGGATGGGAGCACATTTTGTTCCATAGTTCACACAAATGTCAGTTTTAATCAAGTCAGCCTTGTGTATTCAGAGACTCACACCAGAGTCATCTTTCAAGATATTTCTCAAACTCCGGCAGTTGCATCAGAGGAGGAAAAAAACGCCAGCTTCTTAAATTGGGGAAGTGGGAACAGAGGTGTCAGTAACTGCGTGATTCTTTATACCTCCTATAGATTTCATTTAAAAACTCATATGTATCTTTTGATTTTGAAACACATGCCTGAAGTGTTCTGCACACACCAAGCAGTTACAATTAAAATGGGTAATAAATGCTTTTACTTATAGAAAAAATAGCCCATGCCCTTAATTAGATGACTGTGTGCACTGCACAGCATCTGTTTGCGTGGTGCTTGCCAGAAAGTCTAATGAGCAACGTTGAATACTAACGTCCTGTGTCGTCCACTGCTGCGGATCCCAGGTGTGGGCTGCCAGTTCCACTCCAGTTTCTAGGACTGGCATTTCTCCCTGGCCCATCTCTGCAGTTATTAGGACAAAGTCCCAAATTGGCTCGTGTCTGCAAGTGAACATTGTATGAATCAAAGTCAAAGTGATTCACAGGGCTTCCCTGGTGGCGCAGTTGTTAAGAGTCCGCCTGCCGATGCAGGGGACGCGGGTTCGTTCCCTGGTCAGGGAAGATCCCACATGCCGCGGAGCAGCTGGGCCCGTGAGCCGTGGCTGCTGGCCCTGCGCGTCCGGAGACTGTGCTTCACAACAGGAGAGGCTACAGCAGTGAGAGGCCCGCGTACCGCAAAAAAAAAAAAAAAAAAAAAAAATGATTCACAAACTGAGAACATGATTTGCCGACCTGTGCAGGATGGCTTTACAGGGAAGCTGCACTGTCTTTCTAGAAGTGTGTTATCAGAGTGCCTTGGTCACGGTAATGCAGCACATCCTGGAGTAAATGCACATGATTAAATAGGACTATAAGTGGAAAAGGAAACTGACATAGAATCTGGAACACGTTAAGCGCTCAATTCCTGACCCTTTATTCTAAAAGCATCAGCACAAGGCTAAGTCAGGGGACCTAGAATATTTTCCAGGTGGAAAGGGTATAAACGACTGAAGCGTATGCCAGTCTTTTGGGCACAACCTGCCAAACATTTGTATATTTCTTTGAGACATGACCAGAAAAGTTTAGTCTGATGCCTTGTGGATTCTGCACACCTCTCATGGGGAAGCTTCTGGATGAAGGCATTGAATTTGGTGAGACACTTTAAGGTGTTTCTAGAGTGCAGCTCTTCATATAGAAAACTTAAATCCTTTCCAGACTCTCTCCTGAGTGGGCGTCCCATCTATGTTTGAACGTCTTCACTAGCAGCATCTCACTACTCTAATTTCTGAAAATGAAACATGTGCCCTATTTGTACTTTATGCACAGGAAACTCACCAGCTGCCATTATTCCTCATAATACTCCACCAGAGTGACTGCATGACGGATCAGTAGCATTGATTGCAAATCGTGGGAGGAAGGTTGCCCATAAGTTTCTTACCACTTGTATTAGTTTCCTAGGGCTATGGTAACAAAGTACCACAAGTGGATAGCTTAAGACAACAGAAACATATACTCTCACAGTTCTAGAGGCTAGACATCTGAAATCAGGGTGTCAGCAGGACTGTACTCTCTCTGAAGGCTCTAGAGCAGGACTCTTCCCTGCTTCTTGTTGACCCTGGTGTTTCTTAGCTTGTAGGTGCATCACTTCAATGTCTACCTCCTTCCAAGACTTCATGTGTCTATTAGCCTGTGTCTCTCCTCATCTTCTTTCAAGGACACCAGTCATATTGGATGAAGGGCCCATGCTACCCCAGTATGAATTCATCCATACCTAACTGATTACATCTGCCATGACTCTATTGTCAAAGAAGATCACCTTCTGAGGTACTGGGGGTTAGGATTTCAACATATCTTGTGGGAGGACACAATTCAATCCATGACACCACTCAGTCTTTTTCCATGTTCAAGAAAGGAACTCAGCCCTGATGAATTATTAGAGAAGATGTCTCAAGAATTGTTAAAGACTAGGGAGCTATGAGGCTATCACCTGGACCTCTTATGCCCGGTGGTATTACAGAAGGTTTCGCAAAAAGAGACAACATTGCTGATTAAATGATTGCTTGCTGAGTGTTATGACTTTATTCCCTATTAGATTTAATCCACATTAGATTTTCTTTTGTTCAATTTGAGTAGCAATGCTGCTGTGTTTGTCAACCTTTTCAAACCCATATAATTCTTTCTTTCTTTATCCTCTGTGTATCGCCAACAGCGAAACCAATTTTATTGAGCTTTGCTTTTGGAGTTTTTGTCAATAAGCATTTGATCAATTAAGTGTGTTTTGCCAACTACACGTCTGGTCTTTGTATTCTGATGCCCTCTTCTGAGAGAGAGCATGCTCCTCCGCTCCCCTGGAGAATTGCTGCAGTAATATAAGTGGCTGTCCTTAGGGTGGGGTGAGCACAGAGCTTGCCGGAGAACTGTTCATACCCCCCCTTTTTTTTTTAACATCTTTATTGGGGTATAATTGCTTTACAATCGTGTGTTAGTTTCTGCTTTATAACAAAGTGAATCAGTTATACATATACATATGTTCCCATATCTCTTCCCTCTTGTGTCTCCCTCCCTCCCACCCTCCCTATCCCACCCCTCCAGGCGGTCACAAAGCACTGAGCTGATATCCCTGTGCTATGCGGCTGCTTCCCACTAGCTATCTACCGTACGTTTGGTAGTGTATATATGTCCATGTCTCTCTCTTGCTTTGTCACAGCTCACCCTTCCCCCTCCCCATATCCTCAAGTCCATTCTCCAGTAGGTCTGTGTCTTTATTCCTGTCTTACCCCTAGGTTCTTCATGACATTTTTTTTTCCATATCCCTTTTCTGTACCTCAGTACAACATTCCATCACGTCTGAGGACAGGTCTCCTCTACATGATTAGTTAAGGTTTCTGCTCTGTGAGAGATGATCAGGGTGGGAGAGGGAGGGGCAGTTAGGCAGGAAATGGGGGTGAAAAGAGGGAAAGACCACCTTGGTCATCAGGATTATATGAATGACTCTGGAGGTGCCCGAGATGAGAGACATCAGTCACTTCCACATCCATGTTGCCTGAATTATTTGCCGGGAATTTCTGTGGTAGGATTCCTGGTCTCCAGGTGGAGTGGAAAGAGATAGTCCCAGATGAGGTTGGAATAAGGATACTGGTAAGTGAGAGGGTCTAGTGACAGACCCTCATGCATTCATTGGATGGTTGACTCAGAAGCTTAAGGGCAACACTGATTATAGTATATCCACCTTCCTTGTTGGTGAAATAAAAGAAAACACTACTTCCAATTAACTACAGGCTTATCAATTATCATCAACACCATTTACCTACCTTTCTTAATGAGGCTAAATGGTTAGTTTTTGATAACACCTTTGTGAATTAATGAGTCAAATCTGTGGTTTTGGGAACAGTTAACACCAGTGAGGGAAAATGTGAAAACAAATTGCTTATTACCATGATAGTGGCAAAGTTCTGCCAACTCCTGGGAACATGTGCTTCCTTTGAGAGGGCCCTGCCCACACAGTTCTCAGCTCTACATACAGATGTGGTGCGCCCATTGTTGGAGAGTCGGGTGTCTCCCTCTTTCAGTGACTTGGCTCTAAGGAGAAGGAAAGAGAAGAGACAGGATGAGTGAGGCAGTAAGACAAGGAGAGCTGGGACATACTTTTCTCTTCTCCTTTGGGGATTCCATTTAAATCCTGTAGAGAAAGCATTACCCAAACCCTTAGTGTTCCTGGAAGAACAGAGAAAGTTTGCACCAGGAAAATTTGCTACATACTTAACGTGCTTTCTATTCTTGGACGCGATGCACAGCAGGGCAGATGTGGTGGGCAACCTAGTACAGCAGAAGCTGCGAAGCCTCAGAATGGCTTCCTCCCCTTTCCATTACATTGCTTGTGACTGCAACTCCTTTTACTTTTGTGATGAGCAATTGAGAGCCCACTGGTGTTTCTCATCTACTAGGAGAAAAAAGTGTGCTAGACAGAACTGTGAAGTCAGGATTTATCTGCTGCATTAAAATATAGGAACCAACTTGTCAAATTCTCTGAGAACTAATGAGAGTAAAATTATCATAATGTGTCCTCCAAACAAAAAAAAATATACATATATAGTAAAAAAAAGCAAGAAATGTTTATTGTAGACAATATAGAACATGCAGGAAAGCTCTAAAAAGAAAATAAAAACTGCTTGTAATCGTACCACCTAGTGATAACCATTGGCATTTTGACATGTATTGTTCATGAAGACACACTCCCAATTTGGATTATATTATTCATACTGTTCAGTGTTTCCCCTTAACGATATTGTTAATGTTTTCTTAAGGTGTTAATTACTCCTTTAAAGCTGATTTTAAGTGACCAAATAATATTTCATTGCATGGTTGTGACATAATTTATCTAACCTACTTACTGGACGTTTAGCTTGTCTCCAGTTTTTCACTATGGTAAGTGATGCTACAATAAGCATCCTTGTATGAAACTGTTAGTGCAAGTCCTTTCCAGATAATTGCTTTGTTGTGTTCTCTTCTGTATTTTTGCTATTTTTTCGATACATATATATTCACTTAGCAATAGCAAGTTTAACTTGTACTTATGTATTATATTAAGGAAGCTCTTGTTTTATTTGCTCCCGTTCACAAAGCAAGTGTATTTTCTATTTTAAAAGCACTTCTTAAATAGTTAGAATAAACTTAAAAAAAACATTAGATTCAACTACAAGCACACCAGAGCACTGGACTGTGAATTGGTCTGCTCAGAGTACCATAACAAAATACCATAGAGTGAGTGGCTTAAACAACAGATAATTAGTTAGAAGTTTAAGATCGAGGTTCTGGTTGGTTCACATTCTGGTGAGGGTCTTCCTGGCTTTGCAGATGGCCACCTTCTCTCTGGGTCCTCACATGGCCTCTTCTTGGTAAGCACATACTTATGGATAGAGAGTGAACTCTCTGGTGCCTCTTCTTATAAGAACACTAATCCTGTTGGATCAGGGCCCCACTCTTATGACCTCATTTTACCTTAGTTACTTCCTTAGAGACCCCGTTTCCAAATACAGCCATACTGGGGGTTAAGGCTTTAACGTGATGAATTTGCAGGGAGACGCAAACATTCAGTCCATAGCATTCAGTGCTCTGCCTGTCAGGACCACTGGGGTTGGTGGTATCACTCCCACACTCTTCAGGGTGACCTGCCCCTTCCCTCCCACCTTGGCTCTCTGCTGGGAGAGTTCACACAGTTCTTTTTGGTGGCTGTCTGGCCCAGTGAAACTGAAGAGAGGGCCCACTCCTCTGAAACTGAGGGGGAAGCAGTCTTGCCCCTGAGCCTGTGTGATGGGAGTGGCAGCCCTGATGATCTCTGAATAGCCTTTGAGGTCAGTCTTCCTTTTTCTTGAATGATAGCGCATGTTAACAGCCTTCCTTCATTTTGTCCCATTTTCTCTGTTTCATTGACTCCCAGCTGGCAGTGTTTCTGCAGGTATAATCCCATCTCTGATGCTAGCTTCTGTGGAGTTGGCTGATTAAATCCATGGCTCACACCCATCCTCATGGCCTTCTCAAATGGTAGTTCACCCACACCCTCAGTGTCTTCAGAACATGCTGCTTCTTTTTTTTTGCAATATGGATAGGTTGAGAATTTTCCAATTCTTCAAGCTCCGATTCCTTTCTGCTTAGCAATTCCTTGAATTTATCTTTCTCCTCTTGCATTTTACTATGGGTGAGAAGGAGAAACCAAGATGCTGCTTCCATACTTGGCTTAGAAATCTCCTCAGCTCAATATCCAATTTTATCACTTGCACGTTCTACCTTCCATGAAACACTAGAACACAGTTCAGCTAAGTTCTTTGTCGCTTTGTAACAAGGACTGCCTTGTGAAACTGCCTCCAGTTTCCAGTAACCCTTCTCCTTTCTGTCTGAGGTCTCACCAGAATGGCATTGAATGTCCATATTTCTACCAACATTGTTTGTGATGATACATGTATCCTTTAGGAATACGGAGGCTTTCTCTTTAGCTCTCCTCTTTTCTTTCCGTGTGATCACCAGAATTGTCTTTAATATCTAGATTTCTAGCAACAGTCCCTTCATAGCAATCTAAGGTTTTCCTAACATGCACCTCAAAACTCTTGCATCCTTTACCCATTGCCCAGTTTCAAAGCTAATTCTACATTTTTAGGTATTTGTTACAGTGCCACCCACTTCTTGGTACCAAAATGTGTATTAGTCTCCTTGGGCTGCCATAAGAAAATGTCATAGATAGAGTGGTTTAAACAACACAAATTTGTTTTCTCACAGTTCTAGAGATCAAGGTTCCAGCTGATTGAGTTTCTGGTGAGGACTTTCTTGCTGGCAGAGATACTTGCCTTCTCTGTGTCCTCACATGGACTTTACTCAGTATGTATGGCAAGGGTGTGGGGGTAGAGTGAGTGCACTAATAAGTGCTATGGTTTCTCTTCTTATAGGGATACTAATCCTATTGAATCAGGACCCCACCCTTATGACTGTATTTAACCTTAATTATTTCTTTAGAGACCCCATCTCCAATTATAGCCATCTGGGGTTAGGGTTTCAACATATGAATGTTTTAGAGGGACACAAACATTCAATCCATAACAGACCAAGATTTGTGTGTCTGTGTGTGCTTTGGGTGTCACTTTTTTTTTTTTTTTACGTCTTTATTGGAGTATAATTGCTTTACAATGGTGTGTTAGTTTCTGCTTTATAGCAAAGTGAATCAGTTACACATATACATATATCCCCATATCTCTTCCCTCTTGCGTCTCCCTCCCTCCCACCCTCCCTATCCCACCCCTCCAGGCGGTCACAAAGCACTGAGCTGATCTCCCTGTGCTATGCGGCTGCTTCCCACTAGCTATCTATTTTACATTTGGTAGTGTATATTTGTCCATGCCACACTCTCACTTTGTCCCATCTTACCCTTCCCCCTCCCCATATCCTCAAGTCCGTTATCTAGTAGGTCTGCGTCTTTATTCCCGTCTTGCCCCTAGGTTCTTCATGACCATTTTTTTGGTTTGTTTTTTAGATTCCATATATATGTGTTAGCATACGGTATGTCTTTTTCTCTTTCTGACTTACTTCACTCTGTATGACTGTCTCTAGATCCATCCACCTCACTACAAATAACTCAGTTTTGTTTCTTTTTATGGCTGATATTATATTATTATATTATTTTATATATATAATATATATAATATAATATATATAATATAATAATATTATATTATTATTATAATATCCCATTGTATATATATGTGCCACATCTTCTTTATCCATTCATCTGTGATGGACACTTAGGTTGCTTCCATGTCCTGGCTATTGTAAAGTATGCTGCAATGAATGTTGTGGTACATGACTCTTTTTGAATTATGGTTTTCTCAGGGTATATGCCCAGTAGTGGGATTGCTGCATCATATGGTAGTTCTATGTTTAGTTTTTTAAGGAACCGCCATACTGTTCTCCCTAGTGGCTGTATCAATTTACTTTCCCACCAACAGTCCAAGAGGGTGCCCTTTTCTCCACACCCTCTCCAGCATTTATTGTTTGCAGATTTTTTGATGATGGCCATTCTGACAGGTGTGAGATGATATCTCATTGTAGTTTTGATTTGTATTTCTCTAATGATTAATGATGTTGAGCGTCCTTTCATGTGTTTGTTGGCAATCTGTATATCTTCTTTGGAGAAATGTCTGTTTAGGTCTTCTGCCCATTTTTGGATTGGGTTGTTTGTTTTTTGATATTGAGCTGCATGAGCTGCTTGTAAATTTTGGAGATTGATCCTTTGTCAGTTGCTTCATTTGCAAATATTTTCTCCCATTCTGAGGGTTGTCTTTTCGTCTTGTTTATGGTTTCGTTTGTTGTGCAAAAACTTTTAAGTTTCATCAGGTCCCATTTGTTTATTTTTGTTTCCATTTCTCCAAGAAGTGGGTCAAAAAGGATCTTGCTGTGATTTATGTCATAGAGTGTTCTGCCTATGTTTTCCTCTAAGAGTTTGATAGTGTCTGGCCTGACATTTAGGTCTTTAATCCATTTTGAGTTTATTTTTGTGTATGCTGTTAGGGAGTGTTCTAATTCCATTCCTTTATATGTAGCTGTCCAGTTTTCCCAACACCACTTATTTAAGAGGCTGTCTTTTCTCCATTGTATATTCTTGCCTCCTTTATCAAAGGTAAGATGACCATATGTGCGTGGGTTTATCTCTGAGCTTTATATCCTGTTCCATTGATCTATATTTCTGTTTTTGTGCCAGTACCATGCTGTCTTGATTACTGTAACTTTGTAGTATAATCTGAAGTCAGGGAGCCTGATTCCTCCAGCTCCGTTTTTCTTTCTCAAGATTGCTTTGGCTATTCGGGGTCTCTTCTGTTTCCATACAAATTGTGAATTTTTTTGTTCTACTTTTGTGAAAAATGCCAGTGGTAGTTTGATAGGGATTGCATTGAATCTGTAGATTGCTTTGGGTAGTAGAGTCATTTTCACAATGTTGATTCTTCCAATCCAAGAACATGGTATATCTCTCCATCTATTTGTATCATCTTTAATTTCTTTCGTCAGTGCCTTATAATTTTCTGCATACAGGTCTTTTGTCTCCTTAGGTAAGTTTATTCCTAGGTATCGTGTTCTTTTTGTTGCAATGGTAAATGAGAGTGTTTTCTTAATTTCACTTTCAGATTCTCATCATTGGTGTATAGGAATGCAAGAGATTTCTGTGCATTTATTTTGTATCCTGCTACTTTACCAAATTCATTGATTAGCTCTAGTAGTTTTCTGGTAGCATCTTTAGGATTCTCTATGTATAGTATCATGTCATCTGCAAGCAGTGACAGCTTTACTTCTTTTCCGATTTGGATTCCTTTTATTTCTTTTACTTCTCTGATTGCTGTGGCTAAAACTTTCAATGAATAGTAGTGGTGAGAGTGGGCAACCTTGTCTTCTTCCTTATCTCAGTGGAAATTGTTTCAGTTTTTCACCATTGAGGACGATGTTGGCTGTGGGTTTGTCATATATGGCCTTTATTATGTTGAGGTAAGTTCCATCTATGCCTACTTTCTGGAGGGTTTTTATCATAAATGGGTGTTGAATTTTGTCGAAAGCTTTCTCTGCATCTATTGAGAAGATCATATGGTTTTTGTCCTTCAATTTGTTAATATGATGTATCACATTGTTTGATTTGCGTATATTGAAGAATCCTTGCATTCCTGAAATAAACCCCACTTGATCATGGTGTATGATCCTTTTAATGTGCTGTTGGATTCTGTTTGCTGGTATTTTGTTGAGGATTTTTGCATCTATGTTCATCAGTGATATTGGCCTGTAGTTTTCTTTCTTTGTGGCATCTTTGTCTGGTTTTGGTATCAGGGTGATGAAGGCCTCGTAGAATGAGTTTGGGAGTGTTCCTTCCTCTGCTATATTTTGGAAGAGTTTGAGAAGGATAGGTGTTAGCTCTTCTCTAAATGTTTGATGGAATTCGCCTGTGAAGCCATCTGGTCCTGCGCTTTTGTTTCTTGGAAGATTTTTAATCACAGTTTCAATTTCAGTGCTTGTCATTGGTCTGTTTATATTTTCTATTTCTTCCTGGTTCTGTCTCAGAAGGTTGTGCTTTTCTAAGAATTTGTCCATTTCTTCCAGGTTGTCCATTTTATTGGCATATAGTTGCTTGTAGAATTCTCTCATGATCCTCTGTATTTCTGCAGTGTTAGTTGTTACTTCTCCTTTTTCATTTCTAATTCTATTGATTTGAGTCTTCTCTCTTTTTTTCTTGATGAATCTGGCTAATGGTTTATCAATTTTGTTTATCTTCACAAAGAACCAGCTTTTTGTTTTATTGATCTTTGCTATCATTTCCTTCATTTCTTTTTCATTTATTTCTGATCTTTATGATTTCTTTCCTTCTGCTAACTTGGGGTTTTTTGTTCTTCTTTCTCTAATTGCTTTAGGTGTAAGGTTAGGTTGTTTATTTGAGATGTTTCTTGTTTCTTAAGGTAGGATTGTATTGCTATAAACTTCCCTCTTAGAACTGCTTTTGCTGCATCCCATAGGTTTTGGGTCGTCGTGTTTTCATTGTCATTTGTTTTTAGGTATTTTTTGATTTCCTCTTTGATTTCTTCAGTGATCTCTTGGTTATTAAGTAGTGTATTGTTTCGCCTCCATGTGTTTGTATTTCTTACATATTTTTTCCTGTAATTGATATCTAGTCTCTTAGCATTGTGGTCGCAAAAGATACTTGATATGATTTCAAAATTCTTAAATTTAGCGAGGCTTGATTTGTGACCCAAGATATGATCTATCCTGGAGACTGTTCCATGAGCACTTGAGAAGAATGTGTATTCTGTTGTTTTGGATGAAATGTCCTATAAATATCAATTAGGTCCATCTTGTTTAATGTATCATTTAAAGCTTCTGTTTCCTTATTTATTTTCATTTTGGATGATCTGTCCATTGGTGAAAGTGGGGTGTTAAAGTCCCCTACTATGATTGTGTTACTGTCGATTTCGCCTTTTATGGCTGTTAGCATTTGCCTTATGTATTGAGGTGCTTCTATGTTGGGTGCATAAATATTTACAAATGTTATATCTTTTTCTTGGATTGATCCCTTGATCATTACGTTGTGTCCTCCTTTGTCTCTTGTAATAGTCTTTGTTTTAAAGTCTATTTTGTCTGATATGAGAATTGCTACTCCAGCTTTCTTTTGATTTCCATTTTCATGGAATATCTTTTTCCATCCCCTCACTTTCAGTCTGTATGTGTCCCTAGGTCTGAAGTGGGTCTCTTGTAGGCAGTATATATACAGGTCTTGTTTTTGTATCCATTCAGCCAGTCTATGTCTTTTGGTTGGAGCCTTTAATCCATTTACATTTAAAGTAATTATCGATACGCATGTTCCTATTACCATTTTCTTAATTGTTTTGGGTTTGTTATTGTAGGTCTTTTCCTTCTCTTGTGTTTCCTGCCTAGAGAAGTTCCTTTAGCATTTGTTGTAAAGCTGATTTGGTGATGCTGAATTCTTTTAGCTTCTGCTTGTCTGGAAAGGTTTTAATTTCTCCGTCAAATCTGTATGAGATCCTTGCTGGGTAGAGTAATCTTGGTTGTAGGTTTTTCCCCTTCTTCACTTTAAATATGTCCTGCCACTCCCTTCTGGCTTGCAGAGTTTCTGCTGAAAGATCAGTTGTTAACCTTATGGGGATTCCATTGTGTGTTATTTGTTGTTTTTCCCTTGCTGCTTTTAATATTTTTTCTTTGTATTTAATTTTTCATAGTTTGATTAATATGGGTCTTGGCGTGTTTCTCCTTGGATTTATCCTGTATGGGACTCTCTGTGCTTCCTGGACTTGATTAACTATTTCCTTTCCCATATTAAGGAAGTTTTCAACTATAATCTCTTCTAATATTTTCTCAGTCCCTTTCTTTTTCTCTTCTTCTTCTGGGACCCCTATAATTCGAATATTGGTGTGTTCAGTGTTGTCCCAGAGGTCTCTGAGACTCTCCTCAATTCTTTTCATTCTTTTTTCTTTATTCTGCTCTGTAGTAGTTATTTCCACTCTTTTGTCTTCCAGGTCACTTATCCATTCTTCTGCCTCAGTTTTTCTGCTATTGATCCCTTCTAGAGAGTTTTTAATTTCGTTTGTTGTGCTGTTAATCATTGTTTGTTTGCGCTTTGGTTCTCCTAGGTCCTTGTTAAACGTTTCTTGTATTTTCTTCATTCTATTTCCAAGATTTTGGATCATCTTTAATATCATTATTCTGAATTCTTTTTCAGGTAGACTGCCTATTTCCTCTTCATTTGTTAGGTCTGGTGCATTTTTACCTTGCTCCTTCATCTGCTGTGTGTTTCTCTGTCTTCTCTTTTTGCCTAACTTACTGTGTTTGTGGTCTCCTTTTTGCAGGCTGCATGTTTATAGTTCCCTTTGTTTTTGTTGTCTGCCCCCAGTGGCTAAGGTTCGTTCAGTGGGTTCTGTAGGGTTCCTAGTGGAGGGGACTAGTGCCTGTGTTCTGGTGGATGTGGCTGAATCTTGTCTTTCTGGCGGGCAGGTCCACGGCTGGTTGTGTGTTTTGCGGTGTCTGTGACCTTATTATGATTTTAGGCAGCCTCTCTGCTAATTGGTGGGTTTATATTCCTGAATTACTAGTTGTTTGGCACAGGGTGTCCAGCACTGTAGCTTGCTGGTCATTGAGTGGAGCTGGGTCTTGGCATTGAGATGGAGATCTCTGGGAGATTTTCACTGCTTGATATTACGTGGAGCTGGGAAGTATCTGGTGGGTCAACGTCCTGAACTTGGCTCTGCCTCCTCAGAGGCACAGCCCTGGTGCCTGGGTGGAGTACTAAGAGCCTGTCATCCACATGGCTCAGAATAAAAGGGAGAAAAAAAGAAAGAATGAAAAAGATAAAATAAAATGAAATAACATAAAATAAAGTTATTAAAATAAAAGATAATTATTTTAAAAAAAATTTTAAGTAATAAAAAAAAAGAAAGAGAGCAACCAAACCAAAAAACAAATCTACCAATGATAACAAGTGCTAAAAACTATACTAAATAAAAAAGAAAAAAAAACAATGGACAGAGAGAACCCTAGGACAAATGGTAAAAGCAAAGCTGTACAGACCAAATCACACACAGAAGCATAGACATACACACTCGCAGAAAGAGCAAAAGGGAAAATATATATATATATTGTTGCTCCCAAAGTCCACCTCCTCAATTTGGTATGATTCGTTGTCTATTCATGTATTCCACAGATGCAGGGTACATCTAGTTGATTGTGGAGATTTAATCCGCTGCTCCTGAGGCTGCTGGGAGAGATTTCGCTTTCTCATCTTTGTTCGCACAGCTCCCAGGGGTTCAGCTTTGGATTTGGCTCTGCCTCTGCGTGTAGGTCGCCTGAGGGCGTCTGTTCTTCGCTCAGACAGGACCGGGTTAAAGGACCGGCTGATTCGGGGGCTCTGGCTTACTCAGGCTGTGGGGGAGGGAGGGGCACGGAGTGCGGGGCGAGCCTGCAGCGGCAGAGGCCAGCATGACGTTGCACCAGCTTGAGGCGCGCCGTGCATTCTCCCAGGGAAGTTGTGCCTGGATCGCAGGACCCTGGCAGTGGTGGGCAGCACAGGCTCCCGGCAGGGGAGGTGTGGACAGTGACCTGTGCTTGCACACAGGCTTCTTGGTGGTGTCAGCAGCAGCCTTAGCGTCTCATGCCCGTCTCTGGGGTCCGCGCTGTTAGCTGTGGCTCGCGCCGGTCTCTGGAGCTCCTTTAAGCAGCACTCTTAATCCCCTCTCCTCGTGCACCAGGAAACAAAGAGGGACGAAAAAGTCTCTTGCCTCTTCGGCAGGTCCAGACTTTTCCCGGACTCCCTCCCAGCTAGCCGTGGCGCACTAGCCCTTGCAGGCTGTGTTCACGCCGCCAACCCCGGTCCTCTCCCTGCGCTCCGACAGAAGCCGAGCCTCAGCTCCTACCCCTGCCCGCCCCGGCGGGTGAGCAGACAAGCCTCTGGGGCTGGTGAGTGCCGGTCGGCACCGATCCTCTGTGCGGGAATCTCCCCGGTTTTTCCTCCGCACTCCTGTTGCTGTGCTCTCCTCCGCGGCTCCGAAGCTTCCCCCTCCGCCACCCGCAGTCTCCGCCCACGAAGGGGTTTCCTAGTGTGTGGAAACCTTTCCTCCTTCACAGCTCCCTCCCACTGGTGTAGGTTCCGTCCCTATTCTTTTGTCTGTTTTTTCTTTTGCCCTGCCCAGGTACGTGGGGAGTTTCTTGCCTTTGGGGAGGTCTGAGGTCTTCTGCCAGCGTTCAGTAGGTGTTCTGTAGGAGTTGTTCCACATGTAGATGTATTTCTGATGTATTTGTCGGTGGGGGAAGGAGATCTCCACGTGTTACTCTTCCGCCATCTTGAAGCTCCTCCCAGACTGAGGTTTTGGAACTTAAATACAAGTTCCTATCTTTGTACAGCACTTTTTATCTTCCTAAAGCACTTTTATATATGTTATCCCATTTCATCTGAAATAAGTTCTATAATCTTTGTTTTCCTCAGGTTACCATCTGTAAAAGTTAATTTTTTTCAAAATAATACCTGAATAGTTTTCAAAGTCAAATAATAAAGCCTTGTAACAACAGTTAAATAGCCCCTCTCTACCGACCTGTTACCCCCCCGCAACCCTACCCTTCTAGGTCCAGAGTTTCAAAGGTAACCATGTTAATGACTTTTGACATGTTCCTTCATATTTCTAAATACTGTGTCTATGTATTAATTGTCTATCACTGCATAATAAGTTGCCACAAACTTAGTGACTTAACATAACATACCTTTCTTAACTCATTATTTTTGCAGGTCAGGATTCCAGCACAGCTTCACTGTGTCCTTTGCACAGGGTCTCAAAAACTGTAACCAAGATGTCAGCTGAGCTGTATTCCATTCTCGAGCTCAGAATTCTCTTCTAAGATCATGGGCTTATTGGCTGAATTCAGTTCCTTAAAATTGTAGGACTGAAGTCCCTGTGTTGCTGGCTATTGGCTGTGGCCTGCTCTCAGCTTCTCAAGGCTACCTGATATTCTTTGCCATCTGGCCCTCTCACTGCTTTCAGCAGAAAATCTCTGTTTAAAGACCTTTATCTGATTAACTCAAGTCCACCAAGGATAATCTCCTTTTGTTCACCTTGACATCAACCGACTTGGGACCTTTGCCATATTCTACTGGCCAAAAACAAGTCACAGTTTCTGCCCACACTTAAAGGGTGGGGAATATACAAGTGCATGACACATTGGGGCCACCTTAGAGTATATCTGCCACAACCTATAAACCTGTATCAGATTAATCAATTTTAAGTATTCCTGAATTCCTTATTTGAAACATAGTATTTTTAGCTCTTATACCTCCCTTCCCCTCTCAATTTAGTTATATCACTTAAAAAATTAAATCCATGTCTGAAGCTTTTCTTATTATGTTATGTAAATTTGTGGTGGACATTTGTCATATTGTGTAACTGCGAAGTCTCCTTTGAACACTGTTGCTGTTTTTGAGAGATTATCTGCCTAATGAGTTCTCCCTTGAATTCCTCCATTATCATTTAACTTCTAATGTTGCCATTGAGACTGAATTGTTCAAACTTCAAATGTGGGAGCCCTAACTCTCACTGTGATTATGTTTGGAGATATGGCTCTTAGGAGGTAATTAAGTTTAAATAAGGTCATAGAGGTGAGGTCCTAATCCGATAGGATCAGTGACCTAACAAAAAGAGAGAGAGAGATTTCTCTTGTTTAAGCTGCCCAGTCTATGGGGTTTTGTTATGACGGCCCAAGCAGACTGACAACGTGCCCAATGCTGCTCTGACTCATGCTTCTTTGTATGTAACCTTGGTTTCTTCTCTAGAGGTGTTTAGGGTCTGTTGTTTCTAATGTTCTGAAATATGATAATGCATCTTGATGTGAGTCATTAAAAAAAATTCACTTAGTGGGAATTTTCAACTTGAAGATTCAGCTTCATTTATTTCAGTTTTGGAGTTTTTCTCTTGTATTATTATATCTCCCTCATATTTTCTCTGCTCTTTCTGGAATTTCTATTGTCTGGGTATTGGACATTCTTGTCTAACCCTTAAATTTCTTGCCTTTTTCCTCCTATTCTCCATTTTTATCATTTTTTTAAAGTCTGCTTTATCTTCCAACTGCAGTTTTAAATTTGTAAGTTTGGCTCTCATATTTTTAGCTTCCAGGAGCTCTTAAATGTTTCTTCTTTTTCTTAAATACATCTTATTCCTGTTTCATAAAGGTAATATCTTGAAATTTTCTTTGGCTTTCCTGTTGTTTTTATTTCCTCTGAGTTTTTTTGGGGGGGCAGTTATTTGTTTATAGCCATTTTGGAGGTTTTCCTCAATAAAGGCCAAGAGGAGACCAGGGTCAACTTGTTTCCCATATAGAATTCCAAACAATTTCCCTGTATTTATATCCTGTCTCTTACATACCTCCTTCAGGCTGCAACTGTCTCCAGTGAGCTTTTGTGGGTTTCTGAGATGCAAAATAGCTTATTTCTCAGCATTGTCATCCCTGCTAACTCTTCAGTTTGACTCCCCCCTCCTCTGCAAAGTATTTACCATTCCTTCATTTTCTTTCTGTCTTTATTTATTTTTATTGATTTATTTATGTGGCTTTGTCAGGCCTTAGTTCCTGCACGCAGGATCTTCATTGAGGCAGGCGGGACCTTTCGTTGTGGCGTGCGGCCCTCTCTGTAGTTCTGGCGTGCAGGTTTTCTCTTCTTTAGTTGTGGCGTGCAGGTTCCAGAGCGCATGGGCTCTGTAGTTTGTGGTACACAGGCTCTCTAGTTGAGGCGCGTGAGCTCAGTAGTTGTGGCGCGCAGGTTTAGTTGCCCTGCGGCATGTGAGATCTTTAGTTCCCTGACCAGGGATCGAACCTGCGTCCCCTGCATTGGAAGGTGGAGTCTTTACCACTGGACCACCAAGGAAGTCCCTCTTTGTGTCTTTATATGTTGTTGTTTCCATTATAATTATCTTCTGTTTTCATTAAACATAAACTTTGTGTTTCCACATCTTTATTGTTTTAGAGTGGTTTGAGGGATTATTTTCAAGAGAAGGGGGCCACAAACATGTTTACTCTACCATCTAGATCCAAAAGCACTCCAGACCATTTTAGAATGTTTTTCTTGTTCCCTTGTAGGAGGGCCAGAGCTTTTGAGCCCCTTGTCAAGATAATAGAGTTTAAAGCCAGGAGAGGGACTTTGTGTATCTCACAGCAGATCAATGGATATAGAAGAAAACTGGAAAAACTAAATCCCAACGAGGATTTTTCTGAAATGCAGAAAATGGATAAACGGTCTATTTGAATTATGGAATTTCCTGTTTGATAATGCCCATTGCTTGTAACTGGTTGGTCAAAATTAGATTTCAGAGAAACATTATGTTTTGATTACAATGTTAGAATTCTACAGCAAGACAGGCAATGTGATTTGAAGTCCTCAAACTCCCTAACTGTCAGACTGAATTTTTGTAAGCCATACTTGTTCACCCTTTAGGAAAACAGAAAACTTGGCAATGCTCTTCTGGCCAGAATGAAGCCGAGTGGCAATAACCATGTCAGATTTAAACTGGGGAATGGTAAAATACTGCCACTTTCTTCAAAATAATCAACGTGAAGGCTAACATTCCCCAATGACCAGGGAGAAAGATCTGGGGCTTGGCTTTCGGCTTCTTGAGGGTTCAAAATGGTGTTCTGGTTCCTGCTCTAAAGGTTATTGAAGGAATAATATTTTTAAAATGGCTTAGTCATTTCATGTTTGTTATTTACTGAACTCCAAACAGTCTATATGGTTTGCATTAACAAGACTTCTGCAAATTGTGTGGAAGGGATTTAAAAGAGTTCTTTGACTTATAAGAAAACAAGCCCACAATTCCTGGCCCCTCGGAGTTCCTTGTGGGAGTCCTGGTGTAAAATGATCTTTTACATGCCTGATTGGAACTATGAGTCCAATAACATCTGCATTTTAAAAAAATAAACATTTTGCATGTCGAACTGAAAATTTCTTTTTCAGCCTTTTTTTTAGTACTAAGTAGATTGATTTGTTGTATATGCATTCTAGTACGCAGAGAAGAATTGTCAACAGATTTAAAATATATATTTGAGGAGATTCTGTGGTGATGACTGTGTCGCTATTTTGGAGTCGGAGTTCTCCACTTTTTTTTCCCAAACATTGTTGTGTGTTAAAGGAAAATTCTCAGCTTACAGGTGCTTATGGCCAAGACAGAGTTTTCCTACAGGCAGGCCCCTCCCATGTGACTTTAGGCTCTCAGAAAATGTCCCTACCTCTCCAAATAGTTTAGGACAATATTACCCCGCTAAAGTCTCTTATTCTACATCTGTAGATCCGTTCTACACTTCAGCAACTTTGGGAGAAGTAACACATTTCCAGAGGCACAAATGTCCCAGACCCGATGCTGAATGTGCTTGTTGGCATGGACGTGACAGAGAGGAGAAGCTGGAAATGCCCATAAAACAGAAGGAAAGGTCTTGGTTAAAAGCAGGATTTTGTAGCAAGACAGACAACCACAAACTACTTAGCTGTCAGACTCAATTTTTAGAAGCCCAAAGCCAGAAAAGTTGCAGGGCCTAATGAAGACAAACTTTTCCTACTTGTCAGTTTTGCTGAGGGCAAGACCTGCAGATGAACTAGGAACAGGAAACTTCCCTGTCATGCATGGTGAAAAGGCAGAATGACAAAGTAGCAGACCGGACACTGGAATGTGGTTTCTCTGAACATCAGGTGAACTCTGGGTTAGAAAGGGGAACTCTTTTTTCTCCTCCACTTGCCCAGAACAAGTTCCTAGGCATATCTGGGCCTAATGAACAGGATTCCTCATCTTGACAATGCGGCTCCAATTGGGAAGAATGGGAATTACACTGTTAGAAGTATTTGCTTACAAAGAGTTTCTAATGCTTTGTAAAGTACAACTATTTCTTTAAAATAGTGTAAGTGACAGAAGAAAAAAATCTTAGCTAATTTGAAAGGAAGTGAGGATGGTTGTTAAAAGTAATACTTTAGAAGCAGAGTCCCAAATTCTTTGTAACTGTTTGGAGAAAAGATTCTGAGTCATGACATTCTCCAGTTTAAAAATGTTCTTTAGCTCCCCTCTACTGACCACAGTCGTTCTTTACCTATATGAGAATTCTTTTAAAAAGCTCTTCCCGGGCTTCCCTGGTGGCGCAGTGGTTGAGAGTCCGCCTGCCGATGCAGGGGACGCGGGTTCGTGCCCCAGTCCGGGAAGATCCCACATGCCGCGGAGCGGCTGGGCCCGTGAGCCATGGCCACTGAGCCTGTGCATCCGGGGCCTGTGCTCCGCAGCGGGGGAGGCCACAGTGGTGAGAGGCCCTCGTACCGCAAAAAAAAAAAAAAAAAAAGCTCTTCCCAGGAAAATGTGTGCATGCACACATGCACACATGTACATACACTCTTAAATTATAACTTTCAGGAGACTTTAATATGGTTTTTTTCATATGAAAAACCATGACCTACAGAAAATGTCCAGTTTCTAGCCTGCATTCTAGATCTTCCATAATTTGGCCCCAATGCACTTCTTCATTAAGGAATTATTTTTTGAGACGTGATTATGC